>NW_024741393.1:782500-825538 GCF_018991925.1 Homarus americanus
GCTCCTCCCCCTGCTCCTCCTCCTGCTCCTCCTCCTGCTCCTCCCTCCGCTCCTCCCTCCTCCCTCCCTCCTCAAACAAACACTCACACACACATCATTACGTCCCCCATCGTGTTACTCGTCCATTAAGACAACAACTTGGAGATACACACACACACACACACACACACACACACTCAAGACAGACACAGACACAAGACACATACAGTAAGACTTTCTCAGATGGACAACCAAACCAAACCTAACCAAACCAAACCTAACCAAACCAAACCTAACCTGATCTAACCTAAGCTAGCCAGACAGGCAGAGACAGACAGACAGACAGACAGAGACAGACAGACAGGGCGCCATACCAAGAGCACAAATGGTACAAGACCTGGGGAAAACGCTTTTGACTCGGTGAATGTGTTGACAGAGCCGAGGAGGAGGAAGGGGAGAGGGAACAAGAAGAGGAGGAGGAAGGGAAGGAGGAGAAAGAGAGGAAGTGCAGGAAGGAAGAAGAGAGGAGGAGGAGTAGGAGGAGGAAGAAGAGGAGAGGAAGAAGAGGAGAGGAGGAGGAGGAGGGTGAAGTGTACCAGCAAGCTATGATATTTTACCAGGCCTCATATCGTTGTTGTATCCACACAGGTAATGTGGACCAACATCTGTGACCTGTCTTGATAGTCCTTCATACCTCACCCTCTCCTTCTCTCTTCCTCTCTCTCTCTCTCTCTCTCTCCCTTCATTCTTTTTCTTCCTCTCTCTCTTCCTCTTCCTCTCTTCCTCTTTCTCTTCCTTTCTTCCGGTCCACGATCTCTTCCTTGCTTCCTTCGGCTTGTCTCTTATTCTTTTTGATTCCTTCGTCTCCTCTATTTTTTCTTCGTTGCCTCATTCCTCTTCCTCCTCCTCCTTTTATTCTTGCAAGACTCATTCCCATCCTCCCTCCTCTCCTATCCTCTTCTCCTCGCTTGCTTCCTCCCCTCACCCACCTCCATCCCCCCTACTCTCTCTCTCTCTCCTCCTCCTACCCTCTCCTCCTCTCCTCTCCTCCTCCTACCCTCTCCTCCCTCTCTCTCTCTCTCTCCTCCCTCCCACCCTCTCTCCTCCTCTCTCTCTCCTCCCTCCTACCCTCTCCTCCTCTCTCTCTCCTCCCTCCTACCCTCTCCTCCTCTCTCTCTCCTCCCTCCTACCCTCTCCTCCTCCTTCCTACCCTCTCCTCCTCCTTTCTCTCTCTCTCCTCCAAGATTATCACCAGATTAAAGTATCAACACACACCATTAAGGCGTACATGAGGGCGCCTCTTCCCAGACAATGTTGGCGCTGTTCCCTCGATGCCATTAAAAAAGACGCCATTAAAAGAAGCGGGAAACATAAGAGAGTCGCGCCTGTAAACAAAACGTATTTCAAAACTATTCCTGCAGACGAAATTTTGCACCTGTAATCCTTTATAATGGTGGTGTTACAGGTGCGTGGAGGCTCGACAGTGTTATAGTCGAGGTGTCTTATGGAAGTTATGGTAATGGTGGTTGTAGTTGTGGGGGTGGGGGTGGTGGTTGTGATGATAGTGGGTGGGAGTGATAGTTACGGTGGGGATGATTGTAAGAGGATGGTGGTGGTGGTGGTGGTTGTGGTAGTGGATGGTGGTGGTGGTGGTGGTTGAGATGGTTGTAGTAGTGGCTGTGATGATTTTTACTTCCTATAAATTCTTGAGAAAATTAATCAAAAAATAATAAAATGTCTTCATCACATGGAAATGAATAACACACACACACACACACACACACACACACACACACACACACACACACACACACACACACACACCAGGAATGACTCGTCCACACAACTTTACCTTAAGTCTACAGAACTTTCAATCCATTCTCTCTCACACAAATGGCTGGGAGTTTAAGCGTGAGACAATGTAGTTAAGGTGAGGAAAAGGTATGGGGTTAGGTTAGGTTAGGTAGTGAAGATGTTGGTTTTATTACCTGCATGTTGAGAGGCTGTTATGGTTGGAAGGAATCTTGCCTTCTGTTGTAACCCGGAATGTAACTTAAGACTAAACTAACTTTAATCTAACTTAACCCAAATTGAACTAACTTAACCTAACCTAAACCTTTGCTAAATCGGATACTTGCCGTTACCGATCTTACTTCCTATCCCGCAAGTGAGTTCTTTGATAAATTGGATACCCGATACGCCCGATTTCACTTCCTCTCTCAAATTCACGGCATAAAAATTCACACCACCAAACCCACTACTTTTTTTTTAAGTCTAATTCTTTTTAACTGTGAGGATTTTATGCCATTGAAAAAGTTGGAAAAAGACGAGAGGGTAATTTAATTTTCCTTTGCCATTGTGACTTTTCCTTTTTCCGCTAAATCGTAAATTTGGGGTAAAGAGAGAGGATGTATGTAGATGGAGACAGAGACAGAGGAAGAGACCGAGAAGAAAGGAAGGAGAGAGAGAGAGGGGCAGACAGGCAAAGACAGACATACATACTGCGATAGACAGAGAGATAAATAGGCACACAGAGAGGTATGGGTCGTGAGGTGGGAGAGGCGACACAGGTAGGCAAGATAGTTGTGCTGTCAGGTGGTAATTGGTAATCAAGAGTGAATTACCTGTCAGATAGTGTAGGGAGGACCTGAAGTGGTGAGAGGGACGACCTGTTAGTGAGGGGGACGACCTGCTAGTGAGAGGGACGACCTGCTAGTGAGGCGTGTGTGTGTGTCTGTCTTGTCTGTGTACACTTTTTTAAACATTAATAAGTTGACCTTTACGAAATAATCATTGCTGATCGACTTACCCCTCACGTGACCACTGAAGTAGATCGATCAGAGGTCAAAGGTCAACTGAGAAGACCTCTCTCTCTCTCTCTCTCTCTCTCTCTCTCGTCCCCTCACCCACGACCCGGCTTACCCTCCCCACCTCACCGATCCCTTATAATTAAACGCAAGATCTTCTTAATACCTGTACGCTGAGTCGCCCGATAATGGAAGGTGAAATATATAGCTCTCAGGTAACTTCAATTTACATCTTTTTTTTTAGTATTTTGCTTATTTCTTTTTTTTTATTGTATATTTTGTTATTATTGTTTGTTTGTATTGATCACACATAAAATAGTAACATGCGAATACAAACACACACATACACATGACCACAAACACACGCACACACACACACACAAACACACACACACACACACACACACAAACACACACACAAACACACACATACACATGACCACAAACACACGCACACACGCACACACAAACACACACACACACAAACACACACACACACACGTATACAAGGAAACACATTTGGAACTCACATTAACTTAAAAGAGTAAGGAGGCGGACCCAGACGTAAACAGAAACCAAGAATTTATCTAAACAAACACACGCACACACACACACACACACACACACACACACACACACACACACACACACACACACACACATCTCCCAGCATCAGGAAGACATACCCTTGTAATTTCAACCCCAGACCAATACCATAACGGAACACCATAACCGCTACAACGACAGACAGAATGAGGGGGTTAATAAATAATAGGAAGAGAGGAAGAGGGGAAGGTAAAGAGTAGATAGAGGAAATGGGATTAAGAGAGGGAATAAATGTAGGGTAGATAAACGTGGGAGAGAGAGAAGGGGAGAGAGAGAGAAGAGTGAAAAATAGAGACAGGGGTAAGAAGGAAAGACATAGAGAGAGAAAGAGAGATAAGAGTGAGAGAGAACGTGAGATAAGACAAGGAGAAAGAGAGAAAAACAAGAACTAGAATAAAACAAGGGAATTAAAGAACAATGAATAAAGAAGAGAGAGCGAGAAACACAAAGACTAAATGATAGAATACAGAAAACGGAAGGAAGTGAAAGGGGGACTAAAGAAAAAGTTAAATAAACAGAGAAAGTGTAGAAGAGAGATAAGGGGGAAAAGACAGAGGAAATTGGGAGAAACATAAGGAATGGGATAATTGGGTAAAGGGGAGAAAGATAACATAGAGGAATAACGAGAGGGATGGAAGGTGAATGGAGAAGGAAAGGGGGAGGGAGGGAAGAGACAGGGAGTAAGAGAGGGATGGAGAGAGGGTGAGAGGGAGAGACTGAATGAGGGAAGGAGAGGTAGGGAGAGGGAAAGAAGAGACAGGGATGAAGAGTGGCGAGGAGGAAAATAAACAAGACAATAAAGGTGATAATCACATAACCTCGGCAACCCAACAGCCAGAAGCTCTTAATAAGACTTACGGCTCTCTGGGTAAATACATTTCAATAAGTCTCATAAAGTTAATAAGACCATGGAGCAAGTTCACAAAATATGACAAACTGGATGGCGGGAGGTACTTAAGTTAGTGTTCCTCTCTCGTATCTTGGTGTGGGGTCGACGGGGGGTGGGGTGGGGTGGGGTGGGGTTGTGGGTGGGGCGTGAGGTGGGGTGAGGTGAGGGGTGGGTGGGTGGGGAGGTGGGGTTGTGTGGGGTGAGGTGGGGTGAGGGAGGTGGGGTGAGGGGGTGGGGTGGGGTGGGGTGGGGTGAGGTGAGGGGGGTGAGGTGAGGTGGGGGTGAGGTGGGGTGAGGTGGAGGTGGGGTGAGGGTGGGAGGTGGTGGGTGGGGTGGAGTAGTGAGATAAACAGTTGAATATTGTTACTACTCTCCTGACCCCTACCACCTCCCTCCCTCTCCCCTCTCCTCATCCTTCCCCTCTCTCTCCCTCCCACAGCGTCCAAGTCCGATTTTTATGTCTCTGTTTTGACTTTTCTTTGACTTTTTTTGTTACGCTCCTTCAATAAATAAAAGTATCTCAATATAGTCACCACAAAGTCTTTTCGTCTCTCGTCCTGAACAACGAACCCCGAGAGATTCAGACTCGTGAATCCGAAGCATTTATGGCCTGAATAATGCATCAGTCTCTTGCTTCGGGTTCACGAGTCTTGGGGTTCATGGAGCAGCAGGAGAGGCGACAGGACTTTTAACCATGACTGTGTGTATATCCTTAGATTTATATCCTGTTAGTGGACCAAGTTACCATGATTTTTCTGAAGTGTTTTATGATTTATTGTGAGGGAAACGACGACATGTTTTTGTTTTACATATAAACAAGACCAAGAATGTCATTATGATGGGTCGGTCCCACACCTCCACCCCACTCCACCCCCAGAGACAAGCACACAACAGGTCAAATCATCATTACAGGTCACCCCATACCCTTTACCTTCAACCTACCCCCTACCCCAGCACAGGTTCAGTACAGGTACACAACAGGTCAAATCATCATTACAGGTTATCCCGACACCACAACACCCCCAACCTACCCCCTTCCCCAGCACAGGTTCATACAGGCACACAACATATCAATCATCATTACAGGTCACCCCATACCTTTACCTCCAACCTACCCCCTTCCCCAGCACACAGGTTCAGTACAGGTACACGACAGGTCAAATCATCATTACAGGTCACCCCATACCCTTTACCTTCAACCTACCCCCTACCCCAGCACAGGTTCAGTACAGGTTCACACAGAAGGTCAGACAGTCATTACAGGTCAAACTGAGGATATAATGGTCTTAACTGTCCCCACGCAGCCGCCGGGAACAATAACAGTTAGAGGTTGCTGATGGTACGGCTTAGTAAGTTATTAGTGGAGCAGAGTGCCATGCCTGCTGTTGTCCGCCTCCAGTATTCATGTGAGGAATTTACCAGTTTCCTATTGGTTGGGGAAGGAATTTGCTAGATTTCTATTGGTTAGGGGAGGAATTTGCTTGTTTTCTATTGGGAGGGAGGTGGTTAGAGAGGGAGGTGGGAGGGAGGGAGGGAGGTAGAGAGGGAGAGAGGGAGGTGTGTCATTAATGATATATGATACAGGTAATAATGACATATAGTGTGGGTGTTGTGCTGGACCGATGGATCATTAATTAGTGAGGAAGGTGAGCGGCCAAACAGGTGGCCAAACAGGTGGTCAAACAGGTGGTCAAACAGGTGGTCAAACAGGTGGCCAAACAGGTGGTCAAACAGGTGCGATCGATGATTTTTACACGAATAGCCTCTAGTCCCTATACACCCTAGGTTAAGGTTTGGTTAGGTTAGGTTTGGTTAGGTTAAGGTTTGGTTAGGTTAAGGTTTGGTTAGGTTAAGGTTTGGTTAGGTTAAGGTTTGGTTTGGTTAGGTTAGGTTAAGTTAAGATGACTTGAGGTGAGGTTATATTAGGTTAGATTGTGATACTACGATTCTTATTTGGTTGATCTTGGTTGAGCATCAGGGCAGGAATGGCTACCTTACATACTCTGTTTCTCTCTTGGTTGTATTTATGTTAATTGTCTCCCGCCACCAACACTCTTAATGGCTGTAATGGTAAAAGTTTCCATTGTGAGACTTTAACGTGGAAGAGGGAAGTGTTACTACCTGGTGTGTGGGTACTGTCTCTCAGGCACACACAAGTACACTATACATACATACATACATACATACATACATACATACATACATACATACATACATACACACACACCTGTACAAACTTACTACAATGAGAAATAAAAGTTCAACCAAATATCACCACCACAGCACCATCATCACCACCACCATCATCACCACCACAACACCATCATCACCACCATCATCACCACCATCATCACCACCATCATCACCACCACAACACCACCACCACAACACCACCACCACCACCACAACACCACCACCACCACCACAACACCATCATCACCATCACCACCACCACAACACCACCACCACCACAACAACACCATCATCACCATCACCACCACCACAACAACACCCACCACCACCACAACACCATCATCACCACCACAACACCACCACCACCACCACAACACCATCATCACCATCACCACCACCACACCATCATCACCATCACCACCACCACAACACCACAACAAGAGTATTAACAGACTATCTCCCTGAACCATCAGCTATGGGGGGAATTTTTTTTTTACCCACACTACACACAAACACCTGTAGCCCTTAATAACACATTTTACCTGTCTTAATTAGCCTTATTCCCGACCTTAATAACCTATCTGAAAATATCAACCCCGTGTGAGGGTGTTTTAGTTTAACCTAACCTAACCTAACCTAACCTAACCTAACCTAACCTAACCTAACCTAACCTAACCTAACCTAACCTAACCTAATCTAACCTAACCTAACCTAACCAAACCTAACCTAACCTAATCTAGTCTTGTTCAGTTTTGTTTTAGTGTTTACTATAGAGGTTAAACTTTACCTGGTATATTGTGTATGTTAGTTGACGATAAAGAGACGTGTGCACAAGTGGGTATTTTAATTGGTTGTTTTGACACTTTCTTGTTATTTTCTTTATTGGTCTTGTTATTGTTTTTATTTGTTGTCACTTTCTTAATTTTTCATATTATTTTCTTTCTTTTTGTCACTTTCTTTTCTTATTAGTTTCTATACTTGTCACTTTCTTCACTTTTCTTATCATCGACTTTCTTTTTGTCACTTTCTACATTTTTTTAATCATTTTCTTTCTACTTTCTACACTATTCTCGCTATTTCTTCCTATTCACTACAACGTCCACCAATTACGAGAGAAAGCAGAAATGGAGATAACGAAGAGAGAGAGAGAGAGAGAGAGAGAGAGAGAGTGAGAGAGAGAGAGAGAGAGAGAGAGAGATGGAGTGTATATTCTAACAGTAGCCGTATAATCTAACAGTAGCCGTATAATCTAACAGGGGTCCTATAATCTAGTGTAGGTACAACACCTGGGGGGGGGGGTTAAAGAAGCAATAATTAACACAGGTAAGGTTTATCATCACCCATAAAAAAGCTTTAACTCTACAGGTTACGAGAGAACTCACACACCAGGGGGCGTTGACCACCCCTCATCATCGCTACTACTACCACCACTACCACCACCTACTATCACCATAACCTCTACCACCATCTACCCCCCACCTACCAACACTTCCGTCCACCACCACCACCACCACCACTACTACTATTACTACTACTACTACTACTACTACTACTACTACTACTACTACTACGACCCACCACCATCACCCCCTACCACCACCCACTACCACCATCACCACCACGTCGTAAAAGATACTGCGTCATTTCGGTCGGGTCAAAAGTTTCTCAATTAACGTAATTCAGTTGGTTCATTATCATAAAACTGCCGTATCGCAGTCCACTTAATTAAGCGAGGTAAAGGGAAAACGCTGACTCCTTTTATGCAGGCTGTTATATATAGTGCACTCTCTCTCTCTCTCTCTCTCTCTCTCTCTCTCTCTCTCTCTCTCTCTCTCGCTTCCTTCCTTCCTTCCCTCAACCCCTCCTCCTTCCTCCTCTCTTCCCATATTAAGGTCAGATTAAGTTACTTTACGTTACATTAAGTTAGGTTAAGTTAGGTTAGGTCTGGGCATGTTATCTCATCCTCCATTTATCACCTTTTACCTAAGTCTTCCACTAATTCTTTTCTCTTTCTCTTTTCAGTCATCGAACACGAAGGAGGCGAAGAAGAGGGATAAAAAAGGAATAAGAGGAATCACCAACTACAATATTTATCGTCTTCACTCGACAATAGGAGGCGTTGGAACAGCGGCAAGACGGGTCAGTTCAAAACCTCATGTACCCTGGGTCGATCCTCAGTGACTGCGACGCTCAGGTGAGATAAATGTTTTTTGAGTTAGGTAATTTTTATCTTCATTGTAGGCTGCAGCAGAGAGGTAGGTGGGGAAAAGATGGAGACGAGGAAGGTGAGGTGGGGGTGGAAATTAGTGGGGTGGGGGTGATATTAAGGGGTATGGTGGGAATTGGTGGAGAGGAGGAAGGGGTGATAGGGAATTATATAGTAAGGAATTGAGAGGGAATGGGTAGTGAATGGAGGGGGGTAGGGAGATTGAAGGGGCGGGGTGAGGAGGATTGGAAGGGAAGAGGGATGGGAAGAGGTTGGAGTGTTCGGGAGAGAGGGAGGAGAAGGGGGGAGGGAGGGAACCAATAAGCTGGGCTGGGGAGAGAAAAGAGGGAAGGGGAGACGAAAGAGGTGGGGGGTGTAATTTTTTCCCATAAGTTAGGCTTAGTTTCTCATTACCTCCCCACCTACCAGTACTCACAATCTCCCCACCTACCAGTACTCACAATCTCCCCACCTACCAGTACTCACAATCTCCCCACCCAGTGCTTTCACAATCTCACCTACCAAGTGCTCTAATCTCCCACCTACCCATACTCTGATCTCCCCCACCTACCAGTACTCACAATCTCCCCACCTACAGTACTCACAATCTCCCCCACACACCCGTGCTCACCAGTCTCCCCACCTACCCAGTGCTTCTGGTCTCCCACCTGCCAGTACTCACAAATCCCCACCACCAGTGCTCACAATCTCCCACCTACCCAGCCTCACAATCTCCCACCACCAGTACTCCCCAATCTCCCCCACCTTTCAGTACTCTGAAATCTCCCCACCCTCAGTCTCACAATCTCCCCACCTACCGAGTACTCACAATCTCCCCAGTACTCACAATCTCCCCTCCTTCCAGTACTCACAATCTCCCCACCTACCAGTACTCACAATCTCCCCACCTACCAGTACTCACAATCTCCCCACCTTCCAGTACTCACAATCTCCCCACCTACCAGTACTCACAATCTCCCCACCTTTCAGTACTCACAATCTCCCCAAACTCTCTCAGTGCACCAATCTGTGGGAGGACAATTTATCAAGCTCCCGAGACAGTGCTGTTAATTTTGGGCGGCTCTGTACGTCTCTCCCTCCTTTCTACCTCCCTCCCTGCTTCCTTTCTTCCCTTCTTATGTCTCTTCCTCTCTCCTCCTTCCCTCCTCCCTCCCTTGTCTCATTTGCCTCTATTCTATTCTCATTCGTTTCAATTTCTTCCTCTTAACCCGTTTATCGCCTTTTTAGTGTTGTTATTGTTGTTGTTTTGTTGTTTTTGTTGTTGTTGTTGAAGAAAAGAAAGAGGAGAAGAGGAATAGAGGGAAGGAAGAGAGAGAGAGAGAGAGAGAGAGAGAGGAGGAAGGAAGGAAGAGAGATGAAAGGGAGGAAGGAGGGAAGAGAAGAGAGAGGAATAAAGAGAAGGAAAGGAAAGAGAGGAGGAAAGTAAGGAGGGAGGAAGGATACTGTACCTCCCTGAACCTCACCTCCTACCCTGGCGTCCTTCTCTCACCTGAGCGAGAATATTAGACTAGACAGATTGTGCAAGTTTACAAAATGAGGTGAACCCGGGGGGGGCGAAGGTTATCTTATGAGAATATTCCTGCCAGAGTTATTTGTAGCTATATTCTCTCTCTCTCTCTCTCTCTCTCTCCCTGCTCCATTCTTACGCGACTAATATCGAGGATTTCCACAGCATCTTATATGGCCAGTAATATTCCAGCAGTTATAATTAAGCACCTTATTCCACCAAGCTTCTAAACTTTTTGTGTGTGTGTGTGTGTGTGTGTGTGTGTGTGTGTGTGTGTGTGCGTGCGTGCGAGAAATAAACCATGTCACATCAGTCTGTGTGCAGGATTTTTTTGCATATTTGTTTAGATTACACACACACACACACACACACACACACACACACACACACACACACACACACACACACATACATACACACACACACACATACACACACACCCCACACACACACACACACACACACACACACACACACACACATACACTCACTAAACAAACATTAGTTGGGTTAAACAATTCTACTAGTTTTATACTTTGGGAAATTATGCTGCCCAGAGCACTAGAAACTTTCACCACTGAGACAAAGTTGTGTTGGTTCACTTCCCTGACCACAGACCGGCTGGTGCCACACACGCTAATATTACTCATTTTCAACCTTTATACATTTTTTAACGTTTTTTTTTCAGAGTTTCGTAAATTTAAATATATACGAATTTCATAACAAAAGTTGGTTATTGTGGATGAAATAAGAACACTCCTCATTTAAAAGCTTGGGGAATAACTTAGAGTATGATGGTGGTGTTATGGTGGTGGAGGCCAGGAGTGATGATCGGTGTACAAGACTTTAATTTATGTTCTAATTTTCACGCCTAAACATTCCGTCTGTCAGAGTAGGTCAACACTAGCGAACCCCTGTCGTCTGCCCACAGTATCTGGAGGTGAGGGAATGAATCACCGGATCTCTCTCTCTCTCTCTCTCTCTCTCTCTCTCTCTCTCTCTCTCTCTCTCTCTCTCTCTCTCTCTCTCCTCACTACCTACCTACCCTCACACAACCCCAACCACAGCACCACTACCTCCAGCACACCACTATCACCCCCACACTACCACCCACCACACACACCCCTACCACTACCACCACCCCCCCACACCCCACACACCACCACACCACCACACACCACCACCACACACCACCACCACCACAACATTATATATTCAGGTGAAGGCGCAGGAACGCTCTGTACAACATCCGGCCACAAATCAACCCAAAGCCTGATTTCCCCCGTGGGTCATAAGCCGGACGAGCCGGAGGTGGTATCTTGAAGGTTCAGCCGGGTGAGTTTAAGGGTTCGAATCCTCCTTCAATTAAGATTTACATGGCTGCTCCTTCAGGGCGATTGAGACCTGAAATCTGCCCCTAAGTGGGATTTACAGTGAGGTGTGGCTGTCCCTGATTAGATTTCAGGGGTGAGGAGGAACTATTGAAGCTGCGTCAGTGCGGGAGCGTGTGTGGCGAAGGTGGAGGTGGTCTCGGTCTCTTCTCCGGATATTTTGATGGATGGATTAATTTGTTAGGTTACGTTAGAACAGGGCCCAATAGGACTGGGGCCCACTAGGACTGGGGCCCACTAGGACTGGGGCCCACTAGGACTGGGGCCCACTAGGACTGGGGCCCACTAGGACTAGGACCAATCACTGTTGCTATAATTATACTCCAAATCAACCAATAAGAATCAAGCAAACCAAATTGCTCTACATGATGACCAAAAATAATAATTTAGTAAAGAAATATTGTCTTAATTACTGCAATTTATCAACTGTTTGCCCGGTGGTTAAAATGTTAATGTTATCATCAGTTTCTAAACTCTACCGAAACACTTATCAGTTGTTGATCACTGATAAGATAAATGGGAATAATTATCTGTGTGTGTGTGTGTGTGTGTAAAACTCTCAGAGGTAAATCCACACATAATCACACACACACACACACACACACACACACACACACACACACCACCACCACCACCACCACCTCTTCCTCCTCCTCCTAGCCTCCCTTATCTGCTTGGGAAGAAGAATCATAAGAAAAAAATGTCAAGAATTTTAATTAGACGCTGAAAATTTTGGCCTTAATTTTATCTTAATTGTTTCCTATTTTTCTCTGACTTTTATGTCATTTTTCCCTTTATATGATTTTTTTCGTTATTTGTTTATTTGCTTATTTTCAGTTTTTTTATTCTCCACTCATACAAAGTGGGGAAGGGGAAGATGGGGGGAGGGGGGGAGGAGGGAGAGAAGAGGAGGAAGACCCGGGTTCGGTTACTTCCCCTTCGACCATCTTTCTGTCCCAATGAATCATCAGTGAATCGAATCTCTCTACCGACGCCTGGTCCCTCCGTCGGGAAATGAATCCAAAATGCCCTCCCGCTTACACACACGAAGCTCCTCTCCCAGCTGACTGAGACACCTAACCTCCCCAGAAGATGAGGAAGCGAGAACGGGGTGTTTCTCACTCATCGGCGGCGGTGGTGATCTTGTGCTTGTATTGGTCATGTGAGTCGATTATTTTTTTTATGTTGGTGAGTGTTAGTCTCTCTCTCTCTCTCTCTCTCTCTCTCTCTCTTTCTCTCTCTCTCTCGTGTGTGATGCAGATGGCAGGTCTGAAGGGGGATGTAAGGCTTTAGTCCCACATAAGATCCTATAAGAGGATCCTACGCGTCGAGGTTTTGATGATCCTTAAAGTAAGTTTCACGGGTAATTATGTCTCACCTCCGCCATAATACAGCCATGGTGATGCCCCCACTCCCCCCCTCCCCCCACCATGTCTAGGAGAACTCTCAGGTGATAAAGAAGTACCATAGATATAAGTGAATCTCCAAGAAAACTCTCCAGTGAAAATGGAAAATCAGTCCCAAATTATATCGTAAAAATTCAGATAAAAGACTCAAATACCCCTACTTTAAATCATCGCCAGCACGAGCAAATTAATGCCTGGCGTATCCTACCTCCAGCATTTTTACCAGAGAAAGGATTAAGTTAAAACCTAATCAACAAAACAGAAAATATTATATAGAAAATATATAAGAAACATGAAACAAGATAACAATAACACAGATGAGAAAGACAGGTGAGAAAGACAGGTGAGAAAGACAGGTGAGAAAGACAGGTGAGAAAGACAGGTGAGAAAGACAGGTGAGAAAGACTGGAGAAAGACAGGAAAGAAAGACAGGTGAGAAAGACAGGTGAGAAAGACAGGTGAGAAAGACAGGTGAGAAAGACAGGTGAGAAAGACAGGTGAGAGTTAAATACCTTGGGAGTATTACAGGTGTGTGTGTGTGTGTGTGTCTCCCATTCTCTGTTGGTCTATCCTCATCAACGTGAAATCCTGAAGTGTTGAAAATGTCGGGAAATGCCTCATAGATTTTTAAGCTTAGCAGTTACTGTTTACGTCTCTCTCTCTCTCTCTCTCTCTCTCTCTCTCTCTCTCTCTCTCCACACAACAACCACCACCCTCATTACAACAACACATAACAACAACAACCACTACAACACCACCACAACAACAACCACTACAACACCACCACCACAACAACAACCACTACAACACACTACAACAAGAGAAACAACAGGAAACAGGAAAGAGAGACTCGACACCACATCCAAACACCCAGAATGATGTGGTTCCGGGCCAACGAGAAGAGCCGTCGCTGTTTTCTTAACTCGGCCAAGACAAATGCCTCTTAAAATGTCGCCGTTATGGAGGATAAAAATTAATGGCGAAAGGCGACGGGGGGAACATGAGGGCAGAATGTCCCCGCCACACCGTTTTGTTCCCCTCCATTGTCTCCCCTTCGAGAAATAATAAACAGAAAACGGAAGTGACATAATATACAGAAAGGGGGCGCTGGTGGTAGAAGCGGTACCGTTTTTGCCTCGCAGGCGAGATGTCACGGGTTCGATTCCCTGGCCGGTGGAAGTTGTTTGGACATACTTCCTAGCCCCCATTAGTCCCTGTTCACCAAGCAGTACAGTAGGTACCTGGTGTAAGTCGAAAGTTGCGAATTCGTATTCAGGGACAAGTTGTTGGAGCTTCCAATAACTTGATGACATAAACCATTGACTCTTCAGGCTTCTACGCCCTTAACTCATGAGACATAAAGGCAAGCATGAACTTAGCATGCTTCCCTGTTGGGCGCTGTAAACGCTTCTGCGCTTCACCTTACACAAGGATGTAGGGGGGTGCCCAATAAAAAAAAAATATATATATATAAAGAAAATGGAGAGAAAATATAGTGATAACTATAACAAATAAAAATACAACTGACATTTTTATTGTATTTTTATTTATTTTTTTTATACTTCGCGGTTTGTTTGGTGGGTTGGCTGGTGGGTTTGGTGGGTTGGCTGGTGGGTTTGGTGGGTTGGTTGGTGGGTTTGGTGGGTTGGCTGGTGGGTTTGGTGGGTTGGCTATGGCTTGGTGGGTTGGCTGGTGGGTTTGGTGGGTTGGCTGGTGGGTTTGGTGGGTTGGCTGGTGGGTTTGGTGGGCAGGTATTGATCACGGTGGGTTTGGGTTGGGCTGACTGACCCTAACGACGCCACATATAACCCGATAGTTTTATTTTTCCTGTCAGACGTCAGCCACCACCACATAAACTGTCTTGGGGGGATATTGACACTGGCTGACTACTTACTGACACTGCTTCTGCCCCCCTACCTCAACCCCCCCCTGGCCCCCCTACATACATACATACTGATGTTTGTTCTCAGTAACTACCTTTCCCTCCCCAACTCCCTCCACTCCTCCTTCCTCCCTCCCTCCTCCCTCCTCCTCCTCCTCCTCCTCCTCCTCCTCCTCCTCCTCCTCCTCCTCCTCCTCCTACTCCTCCTCAATCCCCCACAACTCCTGCCTCCTCCTCCTCCTCCTCCTCCTCAATCCCTGGCCAACTCCCACCTCCCTCCTCCTCCTGCTAATCCCCCACAACTCCCAATTCCTCCTCCACCTCCCTCCTCTTTCCTCCTCCTTCAATCCCCCACAACTCCTGGCTTCCTCCTCCTCCGGCTCTCCTCCTCCCTCCTCCTCCGCCTCCTCCATCCCATGCTCCTCCCCGTCCTTCTCCCAGACTGGCCTTAAACGAAATCATCCCTAGGGTTTACACAGTTCGGATAAAAATATCTCTCTCTCTCTGCTGGCCACATCCCTGAAGGCAACCATCCGTGACATCCTTAAAGACATTTCGGGTCGTGAACTCCATCCTGAAGGACCCTGTTCTCTCGCCCTCGCCCTCTCCTACGACCAGAGAGCCATCCATATCTCACGGATAGACGAGAAGAATAAACGAAGAAAGAAAGAATTGGATACGTTCCCAAACAGCTGGAGTGGATATATTTTTCCTTATCGTGATGTTCTTTTGTTTGTTTTTTGTTTTTAGAGTTTTATAATTGGGATCCCTTTGCAAGTTATAATGTAAGCAAGACATAATGATTAGTTATGTAAAGTTATTGATGACTATGTGTGTCTATGTGTGTGTATGCGTGTGTGTCTGTATACGTACACAAGGATGAGCCAGCCTGACACGACCCAATTCACAATGTGGGTAATAATCGCTCATAACGCAAGTGTTGCATATGTTGCTGTCTGAGAGAGAGAGAGAGTCCTCCCTGGCACAACCACCCTTTACCTCTACCTCCTTCCACCACCTACCCCTACCACTACCTCCCCCTACCCCATCTCCCTACCACCACCTCCCCTACCACCACCACCCCTACCCACACCACCCCCTACCACCTACCCCTACACCACCTCCCCTACCACCACCACCCCCCCTACCACCACCACCCCCTACCACCACCACCCCTACCACCTGGCACAGCAGCATCTCTTGTGGCACACTGTAGCATGCATGTGGCAGCGTCTTTGTACGTCTGTGGCAGCACTGTGGCACTGGCAGCACGTCTTGGCGTTCTGCTGTTTTTGGGTCTCAGCAGCACTGGCAGCTGGCCTGTGGCACGTCTTTGGCCTCTTTAGCTGGCACGTCACTCAACTATATGCCTGTGGCATCCTGTGTCACGTCACTGTAGCTGGCACAGCACCTCCCCTACCACCACCACCCCCTACCACAACCTCCCCTACCACCACCTCCCCTACCACCCACCTCCCCTACCACCACCTCCCTACCACCACCTCCCCTACCACCACCACCCCCTACCACCACCACCCCTACCACCTCCCCTACACCTCCCCCTACCACCACCTCCCCCTACCACCACCACCCTCTGCCAAGCGTGCGAAGTTAACATACTTGACTTGTCTTAAGCCTTGAGTGGGTCATCAGCTCGAGAGCCTCCCACTGACCGTCTCAAAGTCTTCCCCGAGCTCTCGTGTCGTCCTCAAGATGGCTGACGTGGGTTAAGTGCAACGACAACACTGTTAACTTGTTTATTTTTTGTTTTGTGTTTTTGTTTTCTGTCTTTGTTGTTTATTTAGATGATTCGAGTGTAAGGTAACCTAACCTAACCTAACCTAACCTAACCTAACCTAATCCAACCTGACCCCCTCTCCACCCCAACAATCAATCCCTCTTCACCCCCTCACTCTCCCTTACCCTCCTTCACCCCTTTCAACCCAACATCACACTTACCCCTCAACCCCTCTCTCCCTTTCACCTCTTCCTCGCCCCTCACCTCCTCACCCCTCACTCTCACCACCTCTCTTTCCCCCTCACCACTCCACTATAGCACCACACCTATCCACCCCCCTCACCTCCCTCACCCCCTCACCACCTCTTCACAACCCTGACCCCCCCGACCCCAACACCACACCTCCCTGGCCCAAAGTCTAAATCCTTTCCATTACGGTGTTCAGATTCCTCTAAGACGAAGCTGCCGGGCTCTGTCTTCCTCATTCTAACTCTTAAATAGTTATAAATTCTTTCTCTTTCTCATTTTTCTTGGCTTACTGGGAGGAAGCACAAGAGATATTACCTACTGGGAGGGTGTACTGGGGGAGACAAGTGTACTGGGATATAAAGGGGGACAGGTTGGAGGTCAGGCAGGATGGAAGTTCAGACATGATAGAGGATAAGAGAGGTCAGACAGATCACACTAACATTATCTTGGGTCATACCTGTGTACCATCACTTCTTGTTTCCCCCACCAACACCAACAACATCGTCTCAAGTAATACAGGAATCACCCCCTCACAATCCTTCCGCCTTCCGCAGTCCAAATCTTCAGCTTAAACTCGTTGCCGAGGTCCTCAGCCCTCGGGCAAACTGGACCCTAATCCGTTCCAATGTCTCTCGCCGTCCACAACAGATACAACATTTCTGGAACTTTTTTTGTCTATTTTTCTTTCTTTTTTATCTCCAGGTGATTTAAAAGCATTGGGGTATTTTATAATTTAACTTCAATGTCATGTTAAAAAAAACAACTGGGAAAAAAACACTTTCACAGAGTATCTGGGGTTTTCTTTCTGAGTTTCTTCTTGAGGGTCGAGATATTGGGGATTCCAGGCGAGATCTGAAGAAGGAAGTGAGTGCCGGGCGTCCCAATGTGGCCAATAATGACCCACCTTGTAATGGGTGGTTCGGTGTAATTACATCGGCGGAAGGTCGTTAAGATCCATAAACGTCGTGCAGGAACAACATTCTGTTAATGATCGGTAATGAGTCTGCTGGACCCGCCCCCCTCCAGTCTTACCCCCCCCTGCGTCCCTTACCCCCTCCGTTCCCCTCCTCTGCTCTCCTGCCCCTCTCCGCCCCCTCTCCATCCTCCTCCATCCTCCTCCATCCCCATTCGAATCTTCTTCCGCCCCAACGCCCCCTCCGTCCTTCCGTTCCTCCCTTTTCACCCTCCTCCGCCCCTCTCCTCCTCTCTTCGCTTCCACTCACCTCTCCGCCCCCTCCTTCGCCCCTCCTCCGCCCCCGTCGCCCCCTCCTGACGACCACAACAAAGATAATGACGCAGAAAGTGGTTTGTTTTGCTCGACGGGAAATTCTTCCTTTTGAAAGCGTTTAAGCTTCGAGTCTCTTCCAGGTAAAGACTGGCTTATGAACTCTTGTGAAGCGCTGAACCACACACACACACACACACACACACACACACACACACACACCAACAAGAAACGACAGTCCAACAAGCGATAAAAATAAGGTCATGGTGTGTGTTTTGTTAAGTCTTTACTGTAATTGTCGCACTGTAGTAAATATACTTAAGAGAAGTAGTTTATTGTAAGTATTACTGTCTTGGTAAGTGTCTGGTGTAAGTATTTCATGGTTGTTAAGTACCGTGTGTATGTGTGTGTGTGGTTCCAACTAGACACCTTCACTACACTTCACACTAGACATTTTCATAACACTTCTTCAGTCTTCCCGCCTCAAGGAGTTTCGAATTATTTACACCGTCGGATGAAAGACGCGTAGTGCAAGAATAGTAACACGATTCACCGCTTCACCGATTCACCGCTTCACCGATTCACCGCGTCAGTTTGTAAGTTTTGAACCTAAAGTGGCAATATACGCTCCCTGCCTCTCCATAAACTGCCTAAATGTAGCTATAAAGAACGCCTGTGATATCAATTCCATTTACGATATTCAACATACATTTATTAAGGTAAGGCGAGCAGAGGTGTGTGGGCGGTAGCTTCCCTTCAAGGCTCGACTCTGCCGCGGGGTTGACGTTATGTTGGCGTAATGGTGTCTCTTCTCTTCTCTTCTCTTCTCTTCTCTTCTCTTCTCTTCTCTTCTGTCTCCTATTTCTCCTTCCTCCTGTCCCCTCCTCTCCCTCTTCCTTCTCCTCTTCTCCACTCTCTCCTCTTTTTCAGCTCACTTCACTTTACTATCTCTTTCACTTCACTATCTCTCACCTCACTATCTCTCACTTCACTATCTCTCACCTCACTATCTCTCACCTCACTATCTCTCACTTCTCTTTAATACTCTAATGAGATACACTCGGGTTCATCTCCATTCATTAAATCTCTCCCCTCAGATAATCTCACGAAGTCTCTTATTTTTTCTCCCAACTCTCTCTCAGTCTCTCGGGAGATACGTGTATAAAACTGAAGTCTCTCGAGATGAAAAGTTGATGTAGAGTAGAGTAGTGCCTTGAGAAGATTAGAGAACATGGTGTGTGAGAACGTACACACACACACACACACACACACACACACACACACACACACACACACACACACCTTCATGCCTTCTCTTGTGTTTTTCTCAGCTCTTCATTCCATATAAAGTGCACACGGAGATTGCCTTGCATTTGTCTCTTAACGTTTTTATGGAAAGGAAGCGATTGGTTTTCGTGTGTGTGTGTGTGTGTGTGTGTGTGTGTGTGTCATCTCCCACTTGGACCTGCTACACACATACACTCCTTTACTGGTCCTCGAAGGTCGGCCTCCAAGGGAATCTGTCTCAAGTTATCCTCACTACCGCAGCTTTTAAAGTACTCCTCGTTCTAAAAACTTCTCGAATGTTGCCAACAAAAGGATTTTCTTTCCTAAACTTATACCAGATCTTCCTCACTCTGACCTGTGACTTGTGACCTGTAACTTGTGACTTGTGACCTGTGACTTGTAACCTGTGACCTAGGACCTAGCCTCACGTAACGTAGCCGTCCTAACCTAACCTAACCTAAACTGCCTCTTCCACCCTCACCCCACCTCCTCCCTCACCCCACCTCCTCCCTCACCCCACCTCCTCTCACCCCACCTCCCTCTCACCCCGACCCTGGCCTCCGGTAGCCACACACAGAGGGGGGGGGAGGTCACTACACCCACTATCGACTCATCTGTGGCATAAACTTTAATTCTCCACATCAAGCTGCCAGTATCACCCGTTGGTTCAAGCTTTTATTTTTATTTACGGTTTAATTCAGATGTTTACACTCTTACCATGCTGTTATTACGGCTGTGGGGAGGTGTGGGGGTGTGGGAGGGTGTTGGTGTGTGTGTAGAAGGGTGTGGAAGGGATGTAGGAAGGATGGGGTGGGTGTGGGAGGGATGTGGAGTGTGGGAGGGATGTGTGGAAAGGATATGAGAGGGTGTAGGTATGTGAACGTGTTGTAATTAGGTGAAGGGATATGAAGGAAGGGAGTGGAGGAAGGTGTAGGGCAGAATAAAGCTGGTTGGTGAGTGTATGAGAGCTCTTAAGATCCTTCTGAGCGCCCCATAAGACCCCGTAAGATCCTGTGAGACCCTGTTAGAGCCCGCGTGAGCCCGGCAAGGTGTGGACTAATCAGGGCGCAACATAGCCAACAATCTCTTAGCGGGTTAAAAAGTCTCTCGAATATTTTTTCCCGGCGGCTTCATTCAGTAAATTGATGGCGCTCGTTGTTCACTTTAAGGCCGTGTAGTGGTGTGAAAGTGTACACAAAGTGGTCTGAAATAGATCATATTGTGTGAGATAACTTATAATAACGTACTTAAAGGTTTAAATCATCGTACTCATAGGTTTAAGTCATCGTACTCAAAGGTTTAAGTCATCGTACAAAAGTGGTTAAAATATCGTACTCAAAGGTTTAAGTTATCGTACTCAAAAAATTAAGTCATCGTACTCGTAAGTTTATCATGAGGAAGGCTTCTTGAATTCTTGTGTCTTTTCATCTTGTCCCTTATTCGCTGTGTATCCCTCCATCTTTCACTGTGTAAGGGGAGGGAGGAAGGGAGAGGGAGGGAGAGATTCAGGGTAAACTTACTTGAGACGAATGACTGTTTTGTTGGGCAAGTTGACTCACTGGTGTCCTGGAGTCTGGCCGAGCAGGGGGGAGGGGGGAGGAAGGCTTGTAGGAGGGCAGTGGGGTGTGGTGAAGTGACTGGGAGGGGAGGGAGGAAGGGAGATGTGCTGAGAAGGAAAGTTAAGGGAGACTTGAGGGAGAGAAGCTGTTTGATCTATCCTTTTGAGGGAGGGAACCAGAAAATAAAAATGTTTGGCCAGGAATTTGTTGTTTTCTTTTTCAGGGGAGACTGAGGGAAATGAGATACGTTTTGTTTATCTTATCCATTTAACCAGAAACTCTTGTAGTTGGGGAAAATATATTGTAGATGTTAAACCTAACCTAACCCAACCTAACCCAACCTAACCCAACCCATGTAAAGGTGTTGAGGGGAAGAAACTGAGGTAATCCTTTATCAAGAACCAATGAGGTATTTTGGACAACACGGAAATATTTTGTAGAAATTATCAAAGTTGTGAGTGATGAGAGAGAGGTAGTGTGTGTGTGTGTGTGTGTGTGTGTGTGTGTGTGTGTGTGTGTGTGTGTGTGTGTGTGACGGACGCTTCGACTTTATGGGATGACTGAGGTGAAGGAGTAACCGAGCATGAGTCTTTGGTATGAGGGAAGGAGAGAAGGAGGACCGGAAGGAAGGAAGGAAAGATAATGGTAAGGAAATAAGGATGCGTAATACATAGGTAAGCTGATAGGAAGGAGGGAAGAGAAAGAAGGAGAGAGAAAATGGCTGATAGGAAGGGAAGGAAGGAAGGAAGGAAGGAAGGAAGGAAGAAGTATTCCACCTTTTTTGTGGGGGGTTTACTTTTCTTTTTCTTAGGGGCAGAAAGTTGTGGAGAAAGTTGAGGAGAGTAATGGCAGAGAGTGGAAGTTTAACAAGCGTACAGCAAAGGATTGTCGCTCTTTGTGGCGGCGGTAAAGTTATACAGTAGAGGAGAGAGAAGGGAGGAGAGGTAGAGAGACGAGAGAGAGAAGGGAGGAAAGGGAGAGAGAAGAGAGGAGAGGGAGAGAGAAGGGAGGGGAGGGAGAGAGAAGAGAGGAGAGGGAGAGAGAAGGGAGGGGAGGGAGAGAGAGAGAGAGAGAGAGAGAAGGGAGGGAGAGAGAAGGGAGGAGAGGAATGCCATCTGACTAGGTACCTTTGTTGAGGGAGTGGCGGCGGCGGCATAACACAACAAAACTCAGCAGACAAAGAAGATAGGGGAGGGGAGGGAGGGAGGGAGGAGAGGGAAGGAGGGAGGAGAACTTCGCGGGTGTTGGGGAGGTGTAGATGATTGCCCGGATCAAGGGACGGGAAATGTCTGGCTTGAACAAAGGTAATTTGCAGCCTCCCCCCCTCTCTCTCTCTCTCACACACACACACACATACACATACTGGTATAGGCTGTAGGCTGCACTGTTGTTGTTAGTGGTGATGGAATGAGTGTGACAGTGTATGTAGAAGTGTGAGACCATAAGAGTGAGTGTGAGAGCGTATCAGTGTAGAGAGAGAGGGAGAATGCGAGTCACACACACACAACATCGACGGCCTAAAGTCCTCCTCTCGCGGCGCGTGACTCTGGCTCCGTCAACCAGAAAAAATAAATAAGTGAGGGACATAAAAATCAGATGGACTGTTAATGGCGAGGCTGAAGAGGTTTAGAGTGTGGGGGGACGAAGGCGGCATCTTAATGTGGAAACTGTCGCCCATAGCCTGAAGGAGGGGCAAGAGCATCGTCAGGAGCTAACTGATGCAGGAGGGATACAAGGAGTTAAGGGCACACACAACAGGAATTTTTTTTTAAAGAGTTCGTAAAGTTGTTGTTTTTTCCTGGTGTTTATTCTATAGTTCTTATCTGTACTACAACTACTACTACCACCACTACCACTATCACTACCACGACTACCATCACTACCACTACTACCACCGCCAACCCGAGTCGAATCATTACCGATATGAGCGAATGCACCTCCTCCTCCACACCCCCACACCTCCACTTCTACACCCCCACACCTCCTCCTCCACACCCCCACACCTCCTCCACACCCCCCACACCTCCTCCCTCCACACCCACACCTCCTCCACACCCCTACACCACTTCCTCCTCACCCCTTCACCTCCTCCTCCTCCTCCAGTCTACCATCCTAAACTGTGGAATCATGACCTCTCCTGACCTGATAAATGGATGACCCACCAAAAAAGCTCCCTATTGGTCAGCTCGTAATCACATATAAATAGTAATGACCTGAACACCTCGAGGCCAACACGTCAATAATGAGTCTGGGAATGAACTGCTAATTTATTTTTTATGGAAATTGAACTGTATAACAATAACCCCCTTCCTTCTCCTCCTCCTCTCTCATTGTTATTCTCCTTCCTCCTCCCTCCCTTCCTCCTCTCCTTTCCTCCCTTCCCTCTCCTTTCCTCCCCTTCCTCTCCTCCCCACCACCTCTTTTCCCCTCCCCAGTTAAGGATTTTCATATTCGGTTTTTCTTTATTTTTTCCCCTCCTCTCCCTCCCTCCCTCCTCCCTCCCTCTCCTCCCAACTGAGGATTGTCCCCTCTAATGTTGACCGATACACCTCAATATCCCTCCTATCTCTCTATACACTCCCCTCTAATGGTGTCCAATATCCCTCCCCTCCCCTCCCCCTCCCCTTCTCCTCCTCCCTTCCCTCCCTCCCCGTTTGTCACCTTCCCTCCCCTTCTATCCCTCCTTCCTCTTCCTTCCCTCCCCTCCTTCCCTTCTCTCTTCTTCTTGTCTAATTACTACTTTGTCTCCTTCTGAGGGGAGAAGACAGAGAGAGGGAGGAAGAGGGGAGAGTGACGGATGGTGAGAGAAAATTACCTTAGTAAGTATTCGTTTGTAATTAGTGAAAGGGTTGACAGTTTACTACCTGAGGGGAGGTGTTACCTAGGTGAGGGAGGGAGGAAAGGTGAGGGAGGGGTAAGGGTAGGAGAGGGGGGAGGGAAGGAAGAAAGTGGAGGGAGGGGGAGGGAAGGAAGGTAGAAATAAGATCAGGTCCTCACTAACTCCGGGTCAGAGAAAGACTTGTGGATTTCCTTTCCTCTTCCCACAGTTTGGACCGACTAAGCAGATATTTGTTAGCATTGACTGTTGTTCTGGCTACAGTATTTCATGATTGCATTTCAGGGTTGGATTTCAGGATTGTATTTCAGGGTAGTATTTCAGGGTTGTATCTCGCCATAAATGTTTCCTTAGACCATGGACTCAAATGCACCACAGGAAGTCATTGTCTTTTCTCCTGACGATATTAAATACGTGTTACATTATATTGTATTTTTAGACAAGAGTATACCGTATATAACCCTGATATATAATTAGGTTTGTTTATCTTTTATATGATATATTTTTGCGGGGTCCTTTACCTGTCGTAAATTAATTAATCCTTGAAGTTCCCTGAAATAATAACCTAACCTAACCTAACCTAACCTAACCTAACCTAAACTAGTGGGAAAAAGGAATACTGGAGAAGCGAGACGGACAAACGAACACTCCAAATGGGGCCCAGCCTTAATGGGCCCAAGTCCTACCTAATAGGGCCCTGTTCTAATAGATTCCAATCCTATTAGCCTTGGAGCCTATTTTACCTGCAATCGGAAGAACTGAGGAAGAGCGAGACAGAGACAGAGAGAGAGAGAGACAGAGACAAAGAGAGGGAGACAGAGAGAGAGACAGAGAGAGAGGAGGAGGGAAGTGAAGTCAGCAGAAGTGCATAAAGTAAGAGAGGAAGAAATAAAGAAAGAGAGGAAGAGAGGAGAGGGAGATAATGAAAGTAGTATATTAGTGGTAGGAGAATGTAAGGAGAGGAAGAGAGTGAGAGAGAGATAAAGAGAGACACAGACCGATAAAAAGAGAAAAAGGAAGATGGAGGTAGATAGAGAGGGGCATAATGGAGAGAGAGAGAGAGAGAGAGAGAGAGAGAGAGAGACACATTACCCAATTATTATCGCATTTCTCTCTCATTTTGTCATCAACACACACACAGACAGGTGAGGGAGAGCTATTGTTACCTCACCTCATTCTACCTCGCTTTACCTCACTTTACCTCACTTTACCTCATTCTACCTCACGTTACCTCACTTTTACCTCACTTTACCTCATCTACCTCATTCTACCTCACTTTACCTCATTCTACCTCACTTTACCTCACTTTACCTCACTTTTACCTCATCTACCTCACTTTACCTCACTTTACCTCATTCTACCTCACGTTACCTCACTTTTACCTCACTTTACCTCATCTACCTCATTTACCTCACTTTTACCTCATTCTACCTCACTTTACCTCACTTTTACCTCATTCTACCTCACTTTACCTCACTTTCGGTATTCAATATAACAACAATATTGGACGTCTCTACATTCTTCCCTCCCTAGAAAACTTTCATCCATGACTCACCAATATCCCTTTGTAAATTGGATACCTGTGTTGACTTTTTGCATGTTAGTAGGGGTGTGTTGGGGTGTGTAGGGGTGTGTAGGGGTGTGTAGGGGTGTGTAGGGGTGTGTGGGGTGTGTGTGTGTGTGTGTGTGTGGCTGAGGATGTAAGTGGTGGGGGCTATTTCCCTTGACAGCTTCTCCGTTAAGCAAATTATACCAATTCTCAGTATCACCTTGATTTTCTTGCCATGTTAGTTGTGGTTGTTGTTGTTCTTTGTGTGGCTGGTAGTAGTGGTTGTGGTAGTAGTGGTTGTGGTAGTCGTGGTTGTGGTAGTCGTGGTTGTGATGGTCGTGCGGTAGTCGTGGTAGTCGTGGTTGTGGTAGTAGTCGTGGTTGGTCGTGGTTGTGGTAGTCGTGGGTAGTAGTCGGTTGCGTCGTGTATTAGTCGGCTGTGGTTGTCGGTTGTGGTAGTCGTGGTTGTGGTGGTCGGTGGTAGTCGTGGTGGTCGTGGTTGTGGTTGTCATGGTTGTGGTAGTCGTGGTTATGGTGAAAGAAGAGCATGTTGAGAGTAAATAGAGAAAGCGTCTCTCTCTCTCTCTCTCTCTCTCTCTCTCTCTCTCTCTCTCCTGATTGTTAACTAATGGGTCCTGATGGGCAGGTAAGCCAATTAATCACCTGGTTTCATGGTGATTACCGGTATCTCTCTCTTAATTACCGCCACACACACTGTCCCATTTTCTCTTCCTCTTTCTTTTTCTTTCTTCCTATCTCTATCTCTCTCTCTCTTTCCATCTATCTACAATTATCATTTTGGGTAATAACGAGAATATGATGAGTGGGGAGCAAGAGGAAGGTTGAGAGGCGGCACAGAGACAAACAAACTCACAGGGTAGAGAGACTGAGAGATAGGGAGAGAGACTGAGAGATAGGTAGAGAGACTGAGAGATAGGGAGAGAGACTGAGAGATAGGGAGAGAGACTGAGAGATAGGGAGAGAGAGTGAGAGATAGGGAGAGAGAGTGAGAGATAGGGAGAGAGACTGAGAGATAGGGAGAGAGACTGAGAGATAGGGAGAGAGACTGAGAGATAGGGAGAGAGACTGAGAGAAGTAATCCCCTTTTGGTGCTCTGTCTTCACTTGGCTAATGTTACAGTCCAAGTTCTCGACACCCTAGTGTGTGTGTGTGTGTGTGTGTGTGTGTGTGTGTGTGTGTGTGTGTGTGTGTGTGTGTGTGTCCAAGCTGGATCAAAAAATAAAACAAAACAAGATAAACAAAACACACCCCCTCCCCAGACCCCCCAAAGACCCCCCGGACCCCAATAAAAACAATAACAATCAATAAAAACAAAAAACAAATTCACTGGGGTTCGAACCATGTGCAGAGAGAGAGCTAGTGGAGTAGTTTTCCTAGATACCCACGACCCCCAAATTACAAGCAGTAAGGATGGCGCCTGGGGGACATTTCCGACTAAATTTGTCAGGTAAAGTTGAAGTCATATTCGTGGTTTGTGAGAGGTCGAATTGCTGCCGCGAGACCAACTTACAAGTATGCTAATGCTTTATCAGACACCCGCCTTCTAGGGCTCTGGAATGAGATTCTCCAAGACTCGTAAGATAAGAACTTTTAACTTGAGGTAATAACATTGTACTGGTTCTGTGAGTTCCTCCAAGGGATTTAAGGTAGAATTTTAACTTAAGATAATAACAGTACTCTAAGATACGAAGACACTAGGGTGACATTCTCCAAGGATCTTAAGATTGAATTTTATCTTTGTAACTTGAGATTAGAAGACTTGTATAACTTTGACTCATTCTAAGACACTGCCTGGGCTCTGGGGAGGAATTCTCAGATATTCATAAGATACCATTTTTCTCCCCAAGTTAAGATCATAAGACTTTGACCTCATTCTCAGACATGACAGCAGTGGGAACAAAGTCTTACAAGTTCCTACGCTATTTTGTTCCCTTAACTTGAAGATAATAACACTTATGTACTTTGTTATTCACCTTTAAGATCCTTATTGACTTTTATTTAATATATTCTGTAATTATTGATGGATTGGTGTAATTAATAACGTATTGTAATTACTCTCTTAAAGATCTTAGTTGTTGCAGTGTATTAATAACATAATAGCGTGAGGTAAGATAAACAGAGAGTGGGAGAAGGAGAGGAAGGGTAGGGTAAGGGGAGGGGAAGGGGGTGAGAGAGAGGAGGGGGTGGGATAGGGGGTAGGGGGTGGGATAGGGGGTAGGGGGTGGGATAGGGGATAGGGGATGTCTCTGAGCTGAATAAAATCGTCTGTCGTTACCTAAACAATATATTAAAAATGGCGTCCCCGTAGTGAAGGGTTTAATACACTTAAATAAATAAGATAGTCAAGTCACTATGGCGTCCAAACTACACTAAGACTATACCATAAAGAGATGCATTTTACAACTTAATTCTCAAAATATCATAAGTTAAGTTTTTATTTCTAACTTAGGATTCCAAGATTAAAATAAGAATGTTGGCAAGAGTAAAATTGAAATGTAAATTAGACTGTATCAAAAAAAGAGGTTTTCTGACCTAAGTTATGTCACCAAATATTTTTAGTTTTCTCTTTCGGGAATGAAGAATATCAGACTATCTTAAACTTATACCAGTGGTGGGGTCTATGGAACCGATTTTGTGCTGAGACTCTACCATAAAAAGATGCGTTCCTTCACATATCCAAACCTAACCTAACCAAACCAAACCAAACCAAGCCAAGCCAAACCAATCCAAGCCAAACCAATCCAAGCCAAGCCAAACCAATCCTCATCTCAAGTCCAGGAAGGAGAATTCACCTTACGTATTACTAAGACTCCTACAGCGGCCAAGAAGCTGAATAGGATGCGTGAGTCTCCAATTTAGGTGGTATAATTTTATTTGGCCGGAATAATTGGAAATTGTAGAGAGGAGAGGGAGGGGGAGAAGGAGGGAGAGAGAGATGGTGGGAAGGAGGTGGAGAAGGGGGTGGTAGAGGGAGGGGAATAGAAGGAGGATAATAAAGGAAGGGGAAGAGGAAGGAGGATGAAGAAGTGGAGGAGGAAGGAGGAGGATTGAGGGGGTGGGGAAGTTGAGGAGGAAGGAGGAGGAGGATTGGGGGAGTGGGGAAGTGGAGGAGGGGTAGGTGGAAGGGGGTATATGAGGAGGAGGGGGGAAGAGAAACAATAATAACAGCAACGAAAGATAACAATAATAACAACAGTAATAACACCGCCACAATAACCACAACAGCAACCACTACCACCAACCACAACAACAACCACAACAACAACCACTTCCACCAACAACAACCACCAACCACAACAACAACAGTACTCCAACCGCACACACAGAAATATCATAAATAAATCACGTTCACAACCTAGTGTTTACCATTTAGTGAGAGTCTCGACGAGATATCTCTTATTACCAGCCATGAGAGATCGAGATAAGGACACAACAGTTATGACATTCAGACGAGATATCTCTTACTGGCAGCCACAAGAGATAGAGATAGTAGAAGTTTGTGAGGAGAGTCTGTAGAGGAGAGATGTCCTTTGGGAGACTGTGTGAGGTAGGAGACAGTGCCAAGATGGTGCCTAGGAGATGATGATGATGGGAGATGAGAGGAGGTGGAGAGAGAAAGACTAGGAGGAAGGAGGGGAGAGAAGGAGGAGAATGAAAGGGAGGGAGGGAGGAGAATGAAGGAGGGAGGGAAGGAGGGAGGGAGGACGAATACAGATAGGATCAGAGTTCCTACTGATAGTGAAGAAGGAAGAGGAGAGGGAGGGGAAGGAGGATAGAGGTAGAGGAGAAAGGAGGGAGATTAGGAGGTTTGTAGGAGGAACAGATGGGATCAAGGGTAACTTTGGTGAGGAGAAGGAGGTGGAAGGCTAGAAGAAAGAAGAAAGAGGAGGAGGAGAAGGGCTGGGAGAAAGAGAAGAAATAAGAGAGGAATAGAAGGAGGAGGAGCTGGAAGGAAGAAGAAGGAGAGGAAGAGATACAGACGAGGGTAGGGAGGAAGAAGAAAGAGGAGGAGGAGGAGGGATGAAGAAGAAAGAGGAAGAGGAGGAGGGAGGAAGAAGAAAGAGGAGGAGGAGGGTATTGGAGTCAGCGAGGTGGAAGGTTCCTTTTGTGTTCACGTTTTTCACCTCCTAAAAGATGGAACCCGTCGCTCATTGTCCTCCTAGAGGTAGAGGTCAGGAGGTAGAGGTCAGGAAGTAGTAGTGGACAGGAGGTGTGGAGGTCAGGAAGTGGGAGGTGTGGAGGTTAGGAGGTAGTGATCAGGAAGTAGTGGTAGATAGGAGGCTTGGAGGTCAGGAGATAGTGGTCAGGAGGTAGTTGTTAGGAGGTGTGGATGAGGTCAGGAGGTATAGAGGTGTGGAGATCAATGGAAACCCACCTCAATCCTAAACCTCCCTTAAGTAAGCCCACTGTAGACCCGACTGACCCTCAAAACCACGCCAACAAAACCACGTCAATCTGCCAACGTTGCTGAAACAATTACTGGGGATATGTCCTGGCGTATTTTCACTGCCAAACTTTCCTTCTCTCGTCTCCCCATAATTCAACAGCGCGGCATAAAACACGTATTTTTCCATTATTCTTCCCCTTCCTCCCTTCCTTCCTTCCTTCTTCTCTCCCTACCTTCCCTACCTGCCTCCTCTCCCTATCCCTCTCCCTCCTTTCCTTCTCTCCCTCCCTCCTTCCCCTCTCCTCCACAGTACGATTTATTAGTTCATGTGTTTGATATACAGAGGAGAATCATTGACGTTAATGACTACTAGTGGTCAGGATGTGTGGGGAATATTGTACTGTTTGGAGTGTGAGGCTCGATTATTTTACTCATGTAGTCTGTCTGTCTCTCTTTCTCTTCTGTTACGTATCACTCCCAGTTTCTTTTCCTCATTCCCTCTCTCTTTCTTCCGTTCCACACCTCTCTCTCTCTCTCTCTCTACACACACACACACCTAACCCCTTTAACCCTGCAAACATTAAATATATTAAAGTTATATCACACTAAGACATAAACCAGTTATAAGGTGGACGGTTGGGTCTGGCTGCCACATAAACACCACAACGAATTAAAAACAAACACAGCAAAATGAAAAGCTGGACACCATTATATATATCAGGGTTGGTTTCATTAAAATTTCGTTCAAGTTTCTTTTATTTGGTTATTATTGGTAGTTTATTTCTCGATAAACCCGAATACCTGGTTTAGCCCTTTTGAAGATGTTGGTTTAATCTGCCGCGGGGTCCATCTGTCTCCTACCTGTAGTGGCGTTCACCTGTCTCCTACCTGTAGTGGCGTTCACCTGTCTCCTACCTGTAGTGGCGTTCACCTGTCTCCTACCTGTAGTGGCGTTCACCTGTCTCCTACCTGTAGTGGCGTTCACCTGTCTCCTACCTGTAGTGGCGTTCACCTGTCTCCTACCTGTAGTGGCGTTCATCTGTCTCCTACCTGTAGTGGCGTTCATCTGTCTCCTACCTGTAGTGGCGTTCATCTGTCTCCTACCTGTAGTGGCGTTCATTGTCTCCTACCGTCTCCTACCTGTAGTGGTTCACCTGTCTCCTACCTGTAGTGGCGTTCACCTGTTCTACCCTCTCCCCACCTGTAGTGGCGTTCATCTGCTCTCCCTACCTGTAGTGGCGTTCACCTGTCTCCTACCTGTAGTGGCAGTTCACCTGTCTCCTCACCTGTCAGTGGCGTTCACCCTGTCTCACCTACCTGTAGTGGCGTTCATCTGTCTCCCTACCTGTAGTGGCGTTCACCTGTCTCCCACCCTAGTGGCGTTCACCTGTCTCCCCTACCTGTAGTGGCGTTCACCTGTCTCCTACCTGTAGTGGCGTTCACCTGTCTCCCTACCTGTAGTGGCGTTCATCCGTCTCTCCACCCAGCGTACCTGTGGCGTTCTCTCTACCTGTAGTGGCGTTCACCTGTCTCCTACCCAGTGGCGTTCATCTGTCTCCTAGTGGCGTTCACCTGTCTCCTACCTGTAGTGGCGTTCATCTGTCTCCTACCTGTAGTGGCGTTCATCTGTCTCCTACCTGTAGTGGCGTTCACCTGTCTCCTACCTGTAGTGGCGTTCACCTGTCTCCTACCTGTAGTGGTGTTCACCTGTCTCCTACCTGTAGTGGCGTTCATCTGTCTCCTACCTGTAGTGGCGTTCATCTGTCTCCTACCTGTAGTGGCGTTCACCTGTCTCCTACCTGTAGTAACGTTCACTTATGGATGAAACATTAGTTCCGACATTGGCCAATAGATGGACAATGCTTCACTTCGGACAAGCCAATGGTCTGTAATGATTGGCTGAGGCCGTTTACCTCCTGCAATAGTTCGAAACCAATTGTAGCTCAGGAGAGGTTATGTTAGGAGAGGATAGGTTAGGTTAGGAGAGGTTAGGTTAGATTAGAAGAGGTTAGGTTAGGAGAGGTTAGGTTAGGATCCCGTAGGTCTGACCTTCTAATAAGAAAAAGCGTTGATAGCTTCCTCCCACAGTCAACAGATGGCGTTGTTCTCTTCTCCTCACACTCAATAGATGGCGTCAGTTACTTTCACAGTCACTTCATCGTACAGTCAACAGATGGCGTGGGTAGCAGGGGGGGGGGGAGCATCATAGAGCACAGCAAGGTTCTCCACACCTCCCCAATTCCTTTTCTGTGACTTTTCTTGTTAACGAGGCTAAAGTATTGTGCTGTTTCTCAGTTCAATGGCTTGGCAAGTCATAAATTTACTCTGGACTCAAAACAGAAAGAAAAATGTGTCCCTAAGATAAGAAGAAAGTTTATTTTTATATATTTTTGTTTAAATATTGAATCACCTTTAAGATGAGCATCACCACCTGATGATTAAGCACCCTAACGCTACCTGGGGCGGTTAGGTTAGGTCAGGTTAGGTTAGGGTTTAATCATCAGGTAAAATAAACTAATTGTAAGTTCAGTAATGACAGAAACGACAGGTAACATAAGTCCTTGTGCTAATGGGTCCAACTTACCTTCCAGTTAATCATTAGTATTTTAAACCAGACTTAACAAAAGCTTTCAGTACAAAACAGGAGACAACTCAAGATGAATATACAAGTTAAATTGTGTCTGATAACTTCAATGGTTAGGTTGTAGTGTGTGTGTGTGTGTGTGTGTGTGTGTGTGTGTGTGTGTCTGTGTGTCATAAAAATAAAACTGAAAGATCTGGTCCTAAAAATACCCACTCATTTTTTTTTTCCACGAAGAGAACTTTAATCTTTACGTTTTTGCTTTGGACGAAATATCCCTTCCCCTTCCCCCACCCCACAGTGGTAATGTACGTCATAAGTGTTTTTCCCTTTGAGATTAAACTTTCCCTTTTTACCTCTTAGTGGACAAAATTATCCCGGTAACTCTCTGATGGCGGAGTGGCAATAACATGCAAGTCATTCACTCTCTTTGCGGTACGATAGTTTGGGCTGATGGGAGTAACAACAAGGCCACACTCTCTCCGTCTCTTGTACGAGGCTTCAGTGAGGCGACCGTGGCCACAATTAAGTAACTGTGACCCCCAATTAAGCTAATATGACCTCCAATTAGTTCACCGTGACCCCAATCAAGGTACCGTGACCTACAAATATGACCCCTTCTGCCTCCAGGATGTGACCCCCAGATGAATTAAAAGGATTACGACCCCCATTATATCTACTTCGACCCCAATAAGTTAGTGTAGCCTCAATAATCTGGGGGAAAACCAAAACAGAGTGGTGGGGGAGAGAGAGGGGGGAGAGGGGGAGGTGGTGGGGAGTTTTTCAGGGGAGGATATTGCCTCTGGCCCACACCTGCGTCTCTACCAGGGAAATTTATTCTCTCCACGTCAGGGAAAAAACGAATATTCGACCAGGATAACATTTTCACTCGCTAGAAGGAGAGGAAGAACGTATTTTATATCCCTTGATACATTCTCCTTCCACAGAGTTTGTGATACCTGAAGATTAATCATCCTACTGCTAACCTAACCTAAACTAACCCTCCCATCCCCCCTTCCATCCTCACTTCTTCCTTCTCTACCTCCCTTCCTTCCTCACTTCGTCCCTCTCTACCTCCCTTTCCTTCCTCCCTTCGTCCCTCTCTACCTCCCTTCCTTCCTCACCTCTTCCTTCTCTACCTCCCTTCCTTCCTCACCTCTTCCTTCTCTACCTCCCTTTCCTTCCTCCCTTCTTCCCTCCATCCCTCTCTCTCCCTGAGTAGAGTCGCATTAGCCAACCTTTTGAGCGGAGATAAAAGGTATTTAGTCTTCCACACGCCTCTCTCTCTGTTTTCCATTCCTTTCCATTCTCTTCATAGATTTATCTCTTTAATATTCCCTACTCTCTCTCTCTCTCTCTCTCTCTCTCACTCGCTTTCAATGAGTATAAAGTCTGTTAACTCGATTGGAACACTAATGGTAAGAGATTAGAGTGTGTGAACTACCATAACAGCAACAGGTAGAAGAGTGTGGTGGGGTAATGCAACCTCTAACACTCACACAACACACTCTAGTAAATGATTCCTCCGCCTGGCGCCACTAGACCAAGAATGAGTGTATGTCTGGAGAGTAATTTATGTCACGCCTTGCTCTTGTTACTGTCTGCTAGTGTACGCCTTGGTGCTGCTTGGCTGTGACTGTTGTGTGAGAGAGAGAGAGAGAGAGAGAGAGAGAGAGAGAGAGAGAGAGAGAGAGTATTCTCCGTACACCACTAATCACACACACACACACACACACACACACACACACACACACACACACACACACACACACACACACACCCCTCAAAGGACTGTACCTGTCACTAATTACATCACACACGCCAATCAGGTTATGTAAACAGAGTCACTAACCCTTAAGCCGTATATTTAGGGGCGATTGAGTTACCTTATGGGGAAATTAAGGAGTAAAGGTGTAGTGTTCTCAGGTAGGAATATGGACCTCCTGTTGTCACCTGTTGTTGTCACCTGTGTTGCTGTTGTTGTCACCTGATATCACCTGTTGTTGTCACCTGTCGTCTTGTTGTCACCTGTTGTTGTCACCTGTTATTACCTGTTGAGTACAGTATCGGCCACGTTGCCACCACTGACTACCAACACACGCAAACAAATAAACACCCACACACAAACAAACAAACACCCACACACACACAAACAAACAAACACCAACACACACAAACAAACAAACACCCACATAACCATCATACCTATATAAAAAAAAAACAGGAACAAAAAACAGCAAAGAAACAAACAAACAAATAAATAATAATAATAAAACTTACCATAATAAGAATAATAAATATTCCAAAATATAATAAAAACCTAATAACAAACACAATAAAAATAAAACATTTAAAACTACAAAAAAATCTGTGAATTTGGAAAAGTGAAAAAAAATAATAATAACTCGACGATAAATAACTAAAATGCGGAGATAAATGAAAAGAAAATGAGATACGAAATGGAGAAGGGAAGTCTTTGTGAAAATTGAAGAGAACTTAGATGATAAACAGAGGAAGTAGGAGAGAGAGAGAGAGAGAGAGACAGAGAGAGAGAGAGAGAGGAAGTAGGTGAGAGGGAGAGAATGTCGTAAAGGGGAGATAAGAGTCGACGAAATAAAGGAAGTGAGGTAAAATAGTTTAGGAGGTAAGAAATGAGATAAAGGAAGATAAGGAAGTGGAAGGTATGACGAGGGGGTATGAGGGAGGAGGAAGAAGAACAGGAGAATGTGAGGAAGGAGGGGTAGAAGGAGGAAGAGGAGAGTGTGAAGGAAAGGGAGAGAAGGAGGAAGAGGAGAGTGTGAAGGAAAGGGAGAGAAAGAGGAGGAGGAGAGTGTGAAGGAAAGGGAGAGAAGGAGGAAGAGGAGAGTGTGAAGGAAAGGGAGAGGAGGAGGAAGACAATAAATGACTTTCTCAGAGCCTTAGAACTTCACGCACACACACACACACACACACACACACACACACACTCATAGTATTAACAATAACAAAACATCAATAACAACAATAGTAACAATAACACAGAACCATTAGTGAAACAACAGGGCTAATTAACACAGGTGATAGGCAGGTGAGCTGGTGATGAGGTGAGGGAACTCTGGCTCAATTATCCCAGGTATAATTCCACCCAATATATACACCTGGACAGAATAATATAATACCTAGATATTAATTGGTTATGAGGTGTAATTAGGGGTCATTCTTTTTAGATAATTCTCTGTATTTCTCTAATAACTCAAGACTTTAGAGGTGTTTCTAGGATGGAACATTTTTGGTACCGATCGATTTTGTGGTGAATAATAATGTATAATTGGGTTGTTGCTGTTGGTGGTGGTGGTGTTGGTGGTGGTGGTGTTAGTGGTGTTGGTGGTGGTGGTGTTGCTGGTGTTGGTGTTGGTGTTGTTGTTGTGGTGGTGCTGGTGGTGGTGGTGTGGTGTTAGTGGTGGTGGTGGTGGTGTTGGTGGTGGTGGTGTTAGTGGTTGTTGGTGGTGGTGGTGTTGGTGGTGGTGTTGTTGTTGTTATTGTTCAGGGTTTATTTAATCGTATAAATGTATAGTTTATGTAATGAGTGTGTGAGATGGTTTAAGGAGGATGGTTTAAACCCTCGTCCTCCAAAAGAGTTAAAACAAATGCCAACATTAAACACTATTTTAATGAAGGGATTAACACTGATCCATAATGGTGTTAAATCCTAATGAGTTTAGATTATAATCCCATTTACCTTTCATATTTATTCACCTTTTTTTTTAGTAGAGAAAACGGGAATATTGTTAATGTGTCGACTCACCTTTACCTGTGCGTTAATTACCTCACTGTGGATTGGGTAGTTGATGACCTATTTAGAGATCTGTGGTGAAAAAACCTCTTGAGTATGTGTGTGTGTGTGTGTGTGTGTGTGTGTGTGTGTGTGTGTGTATGTGACTATTAATTATAAATGACAAGCAGAGTCCAGAAACCTCATTACCCCCATCCCTTTATTCTGATTGGTTACCGTCAGCCAACCTTTACTTTGATTGGTTACCGTCAGCCACCATTTACTCTCATTGGTTACCCCCCAGCCAATCAACATCCACTCACAGTCTACAAATATTGACGGTTCTTCAGAGTTTAGACTTTAGCCTTCAGACATCAGACATCAGACTTCATAGAGAGAGACAGAGAAAGAGACACACAAACAGAGATGGAGACAAAGATAGAGAGATAAATACAGAAAGACCAAGACAGAGAAGACAGACAGACAGAGAAAGAGATAGATAGACAGACAGACAGGGCCTAAGGTAAACATGAAGGGACTCGTCAGTATTATGTCAACAAGCAATGAACAGTTTACACAGTATAGTCCACAACACAGCTCGTCTCCCAGCCAGACCCTCACCACAGCTTATACTTTCCTTAGTGTTTCAGGAAAAGTTTCAGGAAAAGTTTCAGGAAAAGTTTCAGGAAAAGTTTCAGTGAAAAGTAAAATTATCAGTAAAAATTTCAGGAAAAGACGGAAATAAATCGAGAAAAAAAACTCCCCCTTCCCACATCCATTCCCTCCCACGTCCCTCCTCTCCCACACCCCTGCCATCCCACTCCCCTCCCACACCCCACCCTCATTCACACTCCTCTTTCCTTCACACCCTCTTCAATTCTTTCCTCTCACCTCTCCCACACCCCTCCCTCCCACACACAGGGAGAAGATCACTTTATCAGTTTACGTCGGTTTTGATGGATGACTGAGAGGAAAAATTCTGGCAGCAGGTGGGAGGAGGAGGAGGAGGAGGAGGAGGAGGAGGAGGAGGAGGAGGAGGAGGAGGAGGAGGAGGAGGAGGAGGAGGAGGAGGATATACACAGACAAATAGAAAAGAAGAAAGGGAGAATAAAATGGAGGGGGGGAGAGGAACAGTACCAATAATTGAATACGAAAGAAAGAATGAAAAGAACGAAGAAATGAAAGAAGAGATAGAAGTAAATTGGCAATCTTCTCTCTGTTACCTTCTATTCTTGGCAATTTTTATTTTTGTCTCCTGTTTGGGTGAGTCGAGACGAAGAGGAGGAGAGAGAGGGGAGAAGAGAGGGGGAGAAGAGAGGGGAGAGAAGAGAGGGGGAGAAGAGAGAGAGGTGGAGTTGTTGTGGTTGAATGTGGGTGTGCCAAATCCGTAGACTTGATAATGATAGAGGGGGGAAGATAAAGGGGAAGAAAGACACGTAGAGAGAAGAATAGGAAAGAGAAGAAGAGAAGACAGAGAAAGAGAGAGAATATAGATAATAAAAACATTAGAATAATCAACATCAATAAATAATGAATAACAAAACAATAAAAAAAGCAAAAATGAATCAACCTTAAGTGAAAAAGGAAAATATAAAAAGGAAATAAAAGAAAGTGAGATAAGAGAAAAGGTAAATAAATAAGTGAAAAAAGAAAGTAATGTATGATAAAGAAAGAAATATGAAGAAAAAGAAAGTGGTGGAAAGAAATGCCTTGATTAATTTATGATCTGAGGAGGATAGAATGAGGGAGACAGGTGGGAGAGGTGATGATTTTAGGTTATGTGAAGAGAAAATAAAGACAATTTCATAAAAGAGAGTGAGAGAGAAAAAGAGAGAGAGAGAGGGGGAGAGAAAGGTAAATAAGAGAGAGTCAAGCGATTGAAACCTAGGACACGATGCTCTTTTGTTTTGGGCGGGAGAAGAAAAGTTGGTGTTTATACTCTGGCTTTATTATCTACACCAAGTTCACTTATAAAAACTGATTAGACGTAGATATTAAAGCATAAGTGAAAGTATATAAGTACTGTATGGTAGCGGAGATCGTGAGAAAGGTTGAGAAATAATAAGGAGACGGCAGCTCTGGATGCTCCGGGAGGCGAGGTTGGCGGGATAATGGCCGTTGAAGGCGCGAAATTGGAGCCGTGATGGTGCGTGACATGGCTAGTATAGCCGGAAGCCTCACGGTCAACCCCACTCCATCCCTCTCTCCCTCTCCCCCCCCCTCCTCCCTCCCTCTCACCTCAACACCTTCCCAACACCCTCAGGAATAACAACAATAATAACAACACACACACACACACACACACACACACACACACACCTTCACGTTAACTCCGTCATTAAACTCACCTCAGGCCTCAGGTGATCAATATTAGGCTCCACACACCTGACAGACGCCTCCACGGGTCATTAACGTCACACCAAAAAAGGTAATTGCCCTTAATTACCTTCTCTTATTATACCTTCGTTATCACTGGCACTCTGATAGATAAAGGGGTCATATCTGTGGCACTCTGATAGATAAAGGGGACAGATCTGTGGCACTCTGATAGATAAAGGGGTCATATCTGTGGCACTCTGATAGATAAAGGGGTCATATCTGTGGCACTCTGATAGATAAAGGGGACAGATCTGTGGTACTCTGATAAAGGAGTGCCACAGTCGTTCTTGGGTGCCAGTTAATTCATCGAGTCAAAGATGGAAGGGTATTCTTGGCACTGTGAAACAAACAGACAGACAGACAGACAGACAGACAGACAGACAGACAGACCGAAAAAATAAAATACAGAGAGAAACGGAGAAATAGCGAAAGAAAAAATATAGAGAAACAAAGAAAGAAAAAGAGTTAGACAGACGCAAAAAACAATTGACAGTGAGAGACGCAACATTGCACATTAAAAGAAACAGTTTGACCTGACTTGCAGTATTTATCATGCAACAATTACTCACTATGTATAGTATACCTTTGATCTATGTGTGACTTATGTATACCTCTAGTCTATGTATGATTATATGTATACCTCTAGTTCATGTATGATTACGTTTATACATTTAATTCATAGTAGGAAGGACACAGGTGACCTCACGACCTCTCGACCTCTGTTAATTACCACAGGTATTGCCTCACCTGTCCCTGTTTAATTAACCCTTTGTGCCCTAATAAGTAGTGGATTATTTTATACAGAATGAAAAGGTTAGTTAATGTGTCTGACTGACTGCCTGTCTGTCTGATGTTGTTAATACATACACAACTTAAGTATATATACACACACCACCTACGTGTAGTTACGACAGTCATACATACACATTTTACAAGAAAGATCAATTTGTAATTTATATTCTTCAAAAACCCGAAAAAAGACAAAAATTTTCCTCCCAAACTTTTAAAACTTTTCGACACAACAGCAACTCATTAAAGATATATAAGCTGACAAAAACTTTCTTGAAAAATACAAAACTTTTTTTTAACTTTTGCCGTAGCGTATACTGGTGTGTGACTGGCGACCCTAAAACACAAAATACTCTTAACAGGTTACAGATTTTTCCCTACTCTATTCGCCATAGACTACAAAAACTGGAAAAAGATTACAGAATTTTCCCCACACACTACTTACAAAAACTGGGAAAAGGCTACAAAAACTAGAGATAGGATAATGACACTTCCCCTCACCCTCCTGCCATACACGCCACCCCTGTCTGTCTGTCCGTTAGTTAAGACTTTGAATACTTAACGAGAAGAGACAAAAAAAGAAGTTCCATCTGCGTCATAAGAGGGAATTGGATCGTATGTTTGGTGTGTGTGTGTGTGGAGTGGGTGAGGAGGGGTGTGTGGGGGGTAGGAGGGGTGTGTGGGGGGTGGGGAGGGTGTGGGGGGAGGAGGGGTGTGTGGGGAGGGAGGGGTGAAGGGGGGAGGAGGGTGGGGGGGAGGAGGGGGGGGAGGGGTGGGGAGGAGGTGGGGGAGGAGGGGGGTGAGGGGGAGGAGGGATGTCGTGTCACCGCCTACATCACCTCTCATTTCTGATGCAAACCTCGATCCTGGTGTATATATGGTGGGAGGGGTGGAGGAAGGGGTAGGGAGGGGAGAGGAAGGGGAGGAATGGGAAAGGAAGGAGGAAGGGAGGGAGGTGAGTGTAGGAAGGGAGAAGGGAGGGGGATATGGGCGGGGTAAGGGGAGGAATGGGAGGGGGATATGGAGGGGGAAGGGGAGGAATGGGAGGGGGCTGTTGAGGGAAATATTTGGAAATACATTTTATTCAGGGCTTTTTCCCCCCATCATAAAAGTGTTATAGAATTAATCTTTATTGGCCAGTGTTGTCAGGGTACAGTGTTGTCAGGGTACAGTGTTGTCAGGGTACAGTGGTGTCAGGGTACAGTGTTGTCAGGGTACAGTGTTGTCAAAGCCTTCAGTGTTGTCAGTTTACAGTGTTATTATAGTACTCTGTTGGCATAATTTAGCATTGTACATACACACACACATACACACACACACACACACACACACACACACACACACACACACACACACACACACACACACACACAGACACACACACACACACACACACACACACACACACACAGACACAGACACACACACACACACACACACACACACACACACACACACACACACACACACACACACACACCAGGATCACTTCGTAGAGTATAATTATTTCTCTTCCTTCTTCAATAGAGGGAAAAAAAATAAATGAAAACAGTAACAGATGGACCAATTTGTCTTAGTGTTGGCTAGCATTTTCAACCTTACATCAGAATATTTTTATAGCTTCTTCTTCCCCTGACCATCAACCAAGCCTTAATCTAATTCACCCAAATTCGTAAGTTTTTTTTCCTCGTAAATAGGGAAGTGGTGAAGCTTTTAATTGGTCGATTTGATGTTACGAATGAAAGTGATTTTCAAAAGTTCGTAAGTTTTTTCGTAAGTTTTAATTTGGTTTACTCTCTCTCTCTCTCTCTCTCTCTCTCTCTCTTCTCCTCTCTCTCTCTCTCCCCACAACTCAAATCCTAGATCTTCCCACTCACTATTTCACACAAACTTTTTAAGAGAGGTTTAGCAATATTTAAGGGAGATTATGTGAGAGATATATAAGAGATATTTGCAGGAGACAGTGAGAGATAGATGAGAGATAGTGTGAGAGATAGATGAGAGATAGTGTGAGAGATATTTATTAGAGAGAGAAATATATGGACTGGTTGAGACATATTTATTTAGGAGAAATTTTCACTACTGGATGAGAAACATTTATTAATGTTGTTGTTTTGTTATTGTTGCTATTTTTATTTGCTGTTGTTTTTATTTTTGTTATTCTTATTGTAGTTGTTGTAGTTGTTGTTGTTTTTCATATTGTTGTTATTTTATTTGGCTGTTATTATTGTTATTGTTATTGTTTTTGTTTATTATTGTTGTTGTTCTTGAGGATTATATTGTTGTTGTTGTTATTGATATTGTTGTTATTGTACGTTGTGTTGTGACGCCTCACTACTGACGGGTCTTCCAATCCCTTTATGGAAATGAATCTGTAAATGACTGGAAGCTTCAGCCCAGGATTAACCAGAGATTGGCCAACCCCTAATTTTGTTGTGACCTGACTGTATCCACTGACTGTATAGACTGACTGTATAGACTGATTATATTACCCAGAGGGAGGAGGAGGATAAGGAAGAGGGAGGGAGTAGGAAGAAGAGGAGAAAGAGGACCAGTAAGAGAAAGAAGAAGAGGAATCAAGAATATTAACACATGATCCACGCCCTCACAGACAAGGTGTCGTGGGATTTTGACTCTGATTTACAACACCTAGATCTTGTCTTATGAGAATGTAAAAGGAAGAATGAAGTGGGGGGGGGGTGGGTGAGACGGTCGACGATCACCAGGACTTGAGTCGGGGTAAGTAGGGTGGGGGGGGGGGGGTGGGGTAGGGCGAGGTGGGGCAGGAGGGAAGAGAGACGGATTTAAAGTGATAAAGATAAAGAATAATGGTCACGTCAGGGGAGAGAACGAGAAAGGTTAACCTCCCTCACCCCCTCCCCCTTATCTTCACCCTCACTCTCCTCTCACCCTCTCCCTCACTCTCACCTCACCCTCTCCCCTGTCTCCCCATTCTCTCACCCTCCTCACCTCACACCTCACTCTCACCCTCTCCTCACTCTCTCCTCACCCTCTCCCCACCCTCTCCTCACTCTCCCTCACCTCTCCCTCACTCCCTCACCTCTCCTTACTCTCCCCTCACCCTCTCCTCCTCTCCCCTCCCACCTCTCCCTTACTCTCCCTCCATGCCTCCTCGTTCGCTGGTCTGACTAAAGGCTTGAAACTGATCAACAAGGTAAGACTTACATTGTTCTCCTCTCTCTCTCTCTCTCTCTCTCTCTCTCTCTCTCTCTCTCTCTCTCTCTCTACTGAACCATCGTCCACAAAGGGTTAAAACTCGGTCTCCTCTTACCCTTTAAACTGAAGAAAATACTCAACTGACCGCCATAAATTATAGAATAAGTCTCTGTAATGGTAAAAGACCTCGAGCATATATTATGTAAGAATTTATGCCTCGGTCCTAAATCACGTGATATTTATTCCTGCTGTGAAGTTCTCTCTCTCTCTCTCTCTCTCTCTCTCTCTCTCTCTAACCTAACGTAATAGAACTCGACCCATGTAATTAAAACAACACACTCTTGGCCCACCCAGTGAATCAACTTTAAAGAAACACAAAAAAAAATTATATTTGTCTTACACTTAAAAAAAAAAACGACGAGAGGAAAATTGAAACGAAATCACAGCGACAGTTTCTCCCCTTTAGGGATTCTTAGCCCAAAAAAAATTCTCGCCAAAAATTCCCAATTGAAATGTGATTAGATTTTTCGAGGTATTTACATAACAAGATTTCACAAGAATTCACAAACTTCTCCGGGGAAAAAATACCCAGAGCAGCAGCAGGGAGGGCACTATTTCCAAATA
>NW_024741394.1:0-26756 GCF_018991925.1 Homarus americanus
TTCACGTCGCCCCAAAACGGCGAAGGCAACAATCCTCTGACCTGACTACCGACTGTTGCAGTGCTATTTAAAGATTAGTAGGGTCATTACCTAATACCTGACCATTGTGGACCTGATCTCACCCTCCTCTGTATATATACACCTTGTTTTGTACTTTTCCTTAGTCTGTACTCACCCCTGAAGATGTGAATTAAACGAAAGCGCTTGGGAACTTCGTGCTTTCTTCTTTCCTTGTGGTTATCAGCATATACCTAGATCACGCGCACCTACAGCGATTTTTCTTGCATATATATATATATATATATATATATATATATATATATATATATATATATATATATATATATATATATATATATATATATATATATATATATATATATATAGTATATATATATATATATATACAGTATATAAAGAGAGATGCCTGTAAATTACAGGCCTGTGAATTACACAAAAAGGTTTGGGAACTTCGTGTTTTCTTCTTGTGGTTATCAGCATATACCTAGATCACGCGCACCTACAGTGATTTTTTCAGATATATATATATATATATATATATATATATATATATATATATATATATATATATATATATATATATATATATATATATATATATATATATGCAGTATACACAGTATACAGTATACTGTATATTGTTGCCTCGTGTCTTGTGGTGGGCGGTGTGTTGTATGGTGATCGTTATGTCTGTGTCAACAACATACCAGAGGTTCATATACCAAAAATATTACTGGAATATCTTACAGCTACAAGAAAAACATCGTTATAAGAAGTGGCTATTTACACTCAATCTGTCATAACATCTTTATTATTGTCTCACTACAAATTTCTGGGCTCCTGTTGGGTGATCTATCTCGCTACAGAAATCCAATTACTTTTCTAGTCAATATTCGATCAAGAGTTTTTCGTTTTTTTTTATGAGGCTAAATGATCCTAGGGAACATTAGCAGGAGGTTCCCGAGATATAGAAACAGTGTATGAACGCAGACAATATACAATACCTATTTTTTTTTTAGATCCAGACTGACGAGGAAATTGAACTTGAGTCATACTTTAAGGAAGCTTAATGGGGAGGTGAGACACAAAGCTGGGAGGTGTTGTACGAATTATGTATGTTAGTCATTGGGAGCAAAACAAACAGTGAGGTTCGGAGTTCACGGTGTACTTTATTATTTTGCACACACACACACACACACACACAAACATCATTTAATGTATTTCTTATGAGTATAACATTTAATATCTGGACTGTGAACTGGCGAGAGTTGACCAGCAAAAAAAAAATGTATAAAAATCCCAATAATACGTATCTAGTTCAAACAGCATAAAAAAAAACGCTTCATGGGTCTATATAAGAAATACAAGAAATACAATTAGATTCCACTTAGATTTTCAGGGCAGATGTAAGGAAAATTCCACTAAAGTACCAGATTTCAGAAGGGCAAACTTTGACAGTTTAAAGAGGCAACTGAGAGAAAGGGTCTCGCGCTTGGGCGTGAACCTGACAGATGACACCAACCTGATAACGAGATCTGAGATAGCCGAGTTCCACAACAATTTAAATAATGAGTTACTTAATGCACAAAGGCAGAACATACCATACAAAAAACTCAGATCAGACAACAATGACCCTAAATGGATAAATAATTATTTAAAGAACATCATTGGCCAAAGGAAGGCTATAGGTAGAAGGATAAATCATGGCGAAATTTACCTCCAGGATTATTATAAGGTATTGGCGAGTAGGGTTAAAACCGAGATAAGGAAAGCCAAGAGGAATAATGAGGTAAGGATAGCAAGGGAGGCGAAGACAAACCCCAAAGGATTCTGCCAAATGTATCAAGCTAAAACACGAGAAAAGATTGGACCAATACTGTCAGATACCGGCGAGCTCACTGAAAACGGCTGAGAAATGAGCAATAATTTGAATAAATATTTTTCAACAGTTTTCACCACCGAAAATGTAAACATGATACCCGAGGCAGACTCTATTCAGAGATAGTGAAGAAAACAAATTAAGCGGGATAGTAGTAACTAGTAGCGATGTTAGTAAGCAAATAGAAAATCTAAAGCCTAATAAGTCACCTGGTCCCGATGAGATATTTGCCAGAGTATTAAAGGAATGTAAGGAAGAGCTTAGTATGCCCTTAGCAAAGTTGTTTAACATGTCCTTAAATACAGGTGTAGTACCAGAATCCTGGAGGATAGCGAATGTAATACCGATTTTCAAGAAGGGGGATAGATCACTATCCTCTAACTACCGCCCAATCAGCCTAACATCAATAGTAGGCAAATTATTTGAATCAATCATTTCAAACTCTATTCGAAACCACCTGGAGAAGCACAAGTTGATCAATGATTCCCAACATGGCTTCACAAGCGGGCGTTCATGTCTAACTAATCTATTAACATTCTTTTCATCAGTTTTCGAATCGGTGAACGAGGGGCACAATTATGATGTGGTATATCTCGACTTTAGCAAAGCCTTCGACAGAGTCCCCCACGAAAGACTAATTAGAAAGGTAGAAGCACATGGCATCAAAGATAATATCCTTAAATGGATTAGGGCGTGGTTACAGGACAAGAAACAGCGAGTGAGCATTAACGGCACTAAGTCCCATTGGAGCAACGTCACTAGTGGAGTTCCCCAAGGCTCAGTACTTGGACCATTATTATTTATTATATACATAAACGACATAGATATCGGCATAGACAGCAACATAAGTAAATTTACTGATGACACTAAAATAGGACGTGTTATCAAATCTGACGAGGAGTCCGCAAAACTACAGGAAGATCTAAACAAATTCTTCGAATGGTCTGAAAAATGGCAGATGAAATTCAACGTGGACAAATGTAAAGTGCTCAGTATAGGAGATGTAAACAGGAAAACCAGATACCAGATGAACAACGATGCCATAGAGAAATCCGACTGCGAGAGAGATTTAGGAGTAATGATAAGTAGGAGACTTAAGCCAAGTAAACAATGTGTTTTTGCTCGTAACAAGGCTAATAAAGTACTTGGGTTCATACAAAGGAGTGTTGGTTAAAAGACTAGAGAGGTCATCCTGAAACTGTATCTTGCGCTTGTGAGACCACACCTGGATTACGCAGTTCAGTTCTGGTCACCGTATTACAGAATGGATATAGAATCCTTGGAAAGAATTCAGAGGAGAATGACAAGACTAATCCCGGGCATTAGGAACCTTGAGCATAGAGACAGGTTAAAGCATCTTAATTTGTACTCCCTCGAGAGACGGAGAGCGAGGGGCGACCTGATAGAGGTGTATAAATGGAAGTCAGAGCTAAACAAAGGGGACATTACAAAGGTACTCAAACTATCCAACCAGGAGCGAACTCGTAACAATGGTTTTAAATTAGACAAATTTAGATTTAGACGCGAAATAGGTAAACACTGGTTTGGAAACAGTAGTGGATGAATGGAACAAGTTACCAAATATCATCATTAACTCAAATACGCTGAATAGCTTGAAACATAGGTTGGATGCTTATATGAGCAATAGGGGTTGGGTGTAAACGGGACTGCCCAGTATGGGCCAATAGGCCCGCTGCAGTTTCCTCCATTCTTATGTTCTTATGTTCTTATGTTAAGAAGCTATCAACAATAAATCAGCGTCAAACTACCGTAACCCATCCCAAGAATATCAACAACGTCGAAAAATTCTGCATTTCAACTTTTTCCTTCGTATCCAACAAGTTTCAGGTGATGGGGGGTCTTTGTGGCGTTGCATGATACTGACGTGAAGGAAATGAAAAATGCGCCAAGTTTCTGATGCTGCAGAAGCCAAGACCTGGTGGTAATATCTTGACTTTACCTGATCCACGGGAGGCTGGTGATGTGCCTGGCAGGTTAAGGTGATCCACGAGAGGCTGGTGGTGATGTGCCTGGCAGGTTAAGGTGATCCACGGGAGGCTGGTGGTGATGTGTCTGGCAGGTTAAGGTGATCCACAGGAGGCTGGTGTTGATGTGTCTGGCAGGTTAAGGTGACCCACGGGAGGCTGGTGATGATGTGTCTGGCAGGTTAAGGTGATCCACGGGAGGCTGGTGGTGATGTGTCTGGCAGGTTAAGGTGATCCACGGGAGGCTGGTGGTGATAGTCTGCAGGTGGTGATCCACGGAGGCTGCTGGTGATGCCTGGCAGGTTAAGGTGATCCACGGAGGCTGGTGGTGATGTGCTGGCAAGTTCAAGTGATCCCCGGAGGCTGGTGGTGATGTGTCTGGCAGGTTAAGGTGATCCACGGGAGGCTGCTGGTGATGTGCCTGGCAGGTTAAGGTGATCCACGGGAGGCTGGTGGTGATGTGTCTGGCAGGTTAAGGTGATCCACGGGAGGCTGGTGGTGATGTGCCTGGCAGGTTAAGGTGATCCACGGGAGGCTGGTGGTGATGTGTCTGGCAGGTTAAGGTGATCCACGGGAGGCTGGTGGTGATGTGTCTGTAGGTTAAGGTGATCCACGGGAGGCTGGTGTGATGTGCCTGGCAAGTTCAAGTGATCCTCGGAGGCTGGTGGTGATGTGCCTGGCAGGTTAAGGTGATCCACGGGAGGCTGGTGGTGATGTGTCTGGCAGGTTAAGGTGATCCACGGGAGGCTGGTGGGGATGTGTCTGGTAGGTTAAGGTGATCCACGGGAGGCTGGTGGGGATGTGTCAGTGTAGAGTGGGGTGGTGTGATGGGCGGGAGTTGAAGGACCAGAGTAGTAGGTCAGGTATTAAATGTCGGACGAATATCAACGGAGAGAAGTCAAGAGAGAGAATGTGTGAGAGAGAGTGGGAAGAGAGAATGAGTGGGAGACAAAGAGGATCAGTGGAGAGAGAGAGAGAGAGAGAGAGAGAGAGAGAGAGAGAGAATTAAAAAGACGAGAGACGAACAGAAGGACGTAAGACTTTAAACTTCATCACATTATAATTAAAACTTATCTTACCATATTAAAAAAAAAAGAAACTACTTATACTTTACGTCTCTCATCAACAGTTCATATGTGTGTAATCTTATCCTGATATTATGCACTAAATTACACAGGCATAACCCCTTGGCTCCCGTAATTTAAGGCAGTAAACATATCTTGGGATTTACGTGCAATAAAGACCCATTACTTGGCATTATACTTCACCTCACCCCCCCCTTATGAGATTTATGCACCTTGAGAACTAAATGAATATAATAATACTGTTTTATCGTCGTTAATATGGCGAGAACAATAATTAAGAAAAGTAATGAAAACTTATGGTCTTAATTGTTGACCACTTGGCGATATAACAAGTTGTTAAACCCTGACTCAAGGTTTAAGAATAACACGGTGTAATGATGATGGATAATGCAACTCGAATTATATATAGTTTATATAATAGTACCCTACTGTATTAATCTGTATATACATCTATTACTATATAAGACCATAATAGTATATAACTACCAATGTATAGAGAATTAGATAGACAATATTATCAACTCTTATACAACAATCACTGTATATATTACTTTTAGTATATATAGCTTTTAAATATCACTGGATGTACAAGGACAGACATCTAAGGATATACATCACTATGTATAAATTTGCATCTCCTCTGCCAGCATAATACATATTTCTCTTTATCCAATAGACGTTAACGGGATTCTGTCTTATAAAGGTCTTCCCAGGGTTCAGTCTTAGCTCAATCAGCACTAAATTGTCGGAAAAATAATTATCTCATTTTGTTTTAGTTGTGTTTGTGTATCATAAAATGAGGAACATATTGATGGAAATGAAAGAATGATTGATGTATCTAAAAGGAAATAAACAGACCCTATGTAGATAAAACATTGATCTATTCTTCGTGGTATGGAATTGACTATAATGCGTTTTTTTCTCAGCTGGTAAAAAACGCACTATAGTCTGAGGTTACCACAAACTACCTCTTATGTCTCCTCAAGAAAATATCAAAATGGTGAACCTTCCAAAAAATTTGATATACGATTATTAATATATTTTTTTTTATAAACCAGTAACACGGGCGAACATTTAGAACGAACGAGGAAGATTAGAACGAACGAAAGAAAGAACAGAAGAATGGACAAGCAGTTAAAGAGATTGATCTACAGCACCTAAACATGCTAACCAAACTAGTAATTATCCTACGTTATCGTGTCTTCCTTCCCCCTACTGCCGTGTGATCCTGTTCCAATTATAGGATATTATCAGTGATGCTGTGAGAGGCATAGTACCCCTAATAAGGTATAGCATTGATTTATGTTGATCATTACTCGAGGAAAATTACCAATCACAGACATATAAATCACCGATAACTAGTCATTCAGGAAAATGTCGCCATGTTTATTTTGTATATTGACACGAGAACTCTATAACCTATCATCAAACTCTTCCCCGCACGACAACCAGATCATTTAGCGGCACTGCAGTCACACAGGTAGGTCCAGGAACACGTCAATATAACCCATAGTAATACGTGAGATAATGTATTTAATCAAAGGTGGGGTGGGCGGAGAGGGGTACAGTACACAGATCACTGGGGATGTGTTGTAATGGGGTGGTCGAGGTATGCTGCCAACTAGTACCGTTTCTTGTGTGGTTGTGTTTATATGATAGGTTTTGTAGAGTAGCGAGTACATGTTTATCCACGTGTGAGTATACTGCTTCTTCCTGACCCTCCGCCTGCTGTGACTGTGTTGACAGTCACAGGCAGTATTTATAGTTACAGCCAGTCTAACGGTTACAATGTTGACAGTTGCAGCCAGCTTTAACAGGCTTAGTCGATTTTGATGATCACAGTTAGTTTTAACAGTCTCGGGGATTGTTGACACCCACAATCACATTGTTGACAGTCAGATTGTGGACTGCCACAGAGAGTGCTCACAGTCACAGATAGTATTAACAATCAAAGTTAGTGTCAACAGTCACCCAAGCAGCAGACAGTCAGCGTGTACCAGCACCAGCCCATTACCATATGGTCATTATTCACGACAACAAGAACAAGTATCGACCTCTGCCCACCACTCTCCCAACCTTAAAAATTTTTCATCCTGGTTTAAACATCGATTAAGATCATTTTCTATTAAACTTTATCATAAATTTAATTTGACCTCTTAAAAGTATATATATATCGGCCCATTCTAAATTTATCTACAAAATTTAATTACTCAAAACGCCTGCCAGTGTTCTAAATTACCTCAAGAAATCTCGATCACAGACTTGCACCCTTACATACAGTGCTATAATAGTGAGCAAAAAAGTGAGGCTGGTCGTAAAATTAGGCTCTAGACAGGTTAATGATTATACTCCACGTCGGGATAATCGAAGGTAGTCATCATTGATAATGCAGGGCTTCCGACACACTGATGAACTAATCCAATATATTTACTTGACAGCTCTAGTTGGCTAATGGACTTGAGTGTCTCATGATTGGGTGTGTGTGTGTGTGTGTGTGTGTGTGTGTGTGTGTGTGTGTGTGTGTGTGTGTGTAAAGGTTTGATTTTATTTAATTTTGTTTAATTACTCCTAATGATGTTAAATTGTGTATAGTTAATCACACAGAGGAAGTAGCCTTTATACCAGTACCCCTACAAATAAAAGATAAATGAAGCTGGTGACCGTTTACTGGTGAATCCTTAGTAGTCTTGTAACAATGGAGCAAATTGGTACAAACAAAACACACATATTGTTTCTTATAAGGAAGAACACCAATATAAGTGATAAGGCTATACAAATAAAAAGTATGAGAGGAAATTTGTGTAATTCCTGATTATCATACACCAGGAAGCTTCTTCATACAGCGACACTGGCGCCGCTACACGTGTCCTTGGTAAATCACACAAAATGTTCGGTGTTACACAATCGGATGACACCAAGAGTCGTGAACCCCAAACACGACATCTCCTAAGAGAGGAATTTACCTTAGTGGTAACAACCAACACACTCCCGGCCAGGTGTGATCAGCGGACCAGCGAGGCAGAGGGAGCACAAGTCTCTGCTGCCACACTCTCGTATAGTTTGGTGGTGATATTTATGTACCAAATTGACGATGAAGGTCATTTGAGACTTCAGTGTCCATTCATTCCTTCACTCTCACATATACATAAATTTTATACAGTTTTTTTTCCGTGTATTATTATATGTTTGTCTATACTGTAGATTTTTTAATTGAGATTCTTCATCTTTGCATAAACAAGAAAAGTGACTTTGGAAGTGTTTAAGGTAACTACATCTCACACAAAGGCACAGAAGCTTCCAGGTTACTTCAGTAACCAGACGACGGAGAAAGAGTGTAAAGGTTCACATTACCTCTTGTCCAGCAGCCGAACTTGTCCACCAATCAGCTCCATCGTTACAAGACTACTACCCATTCATTCATAAGTTTAGTATTGCGACTCTGCCACATGTACGCCAACGTCACCACAGGGAGTAAAGGTTTTAGAATAATAATCAATACACATTAACTTGTAGTCTTTAAATACTCAATTATAGTTCAAAACTTTAGCAACTGAATTTAATCTTGATCAATAACGGAGTCTTACACAAGGGTACAGATAATGCCTTCATAGAGTTAGCCAGGCACCATAAGTCCTGCACAATATCCCAAGATTATACAAAAACTCGTATTTCTACTCGGTTATTACAATCACCTGATAATGTTACAGTAAAGGAACACGTAATTCAGTAATCCCTGAATGAAACTGTGAATGTCCTATGTTATTATTACCTAGAACATTTTATCAACTTTACAACTCACACAAGTGCAGAGAATCAATCATGGCTCTTAGTATAGTTATGAAAACTTCTGACGTGACTTCTTTATTAATAATTCAACGTACAAAACTCACTGACATTAATTGACATAATCTGATAATCTTAAGCAAAACACCATTAATGGGCGATCACTAGTCTTTTGGATTACTTCTCATAATTAGTTACCTTTAACTAACATACAAGTATATAACATAAGCCACTGCACAATAATAAATACTTAGTACTCAATGGTTTCGTCCCTTTTGTACAGACTAACCATTATAAGTTATATCTAAGTGGAAATTCCAATGTACTGTTATAATACTTTACAACGAAAATGCAAAAAGATGCGATAGACGTACAGGTAAGACTATGAGTTCTCCACTACTCTATTCCCCTCTCAAATTTACTCTTGTAACAATGTTGTGAATGAGACAGCAGTAACCACATACGTTTACAGATCATTATCAACGTTTACTACAAGAGGAGTAAGACCCCTGAGACATTAACTCTTCTCTTATCCAAAAATTTGTTTCTTTTTGTATCAATCTTATTCGATCTTCATTTTGACAGCTTGTAAATTCACTCCCGCCTTTATTCCTTGGATCTCTGGATAATTTCTCAACCAAAATTTATCAGTCATTCCAGAATTATTGCGTCTAGTGTTCCATGGTAGTTTGGTGGCTTCGAGATGTTCTGTTGTGAGCCGGAGCTGATGTGTGCTAAAACCTCACTTGGTAACTCTCTCACTGTGTCATTATTCGTATCTATGGTTCTAGTTAAGGCTGGAATCTGCATTATTGTTAATTTTTATCTTTCAAATGAACACCACATATTAGCAATGGTTATAAATTAAAGCTTTAAGAGGATAATGTCTTTGTATTCCTATTATACATTCTTCTTATATTTCCTATTCTTTTTTGTTCATCATCATTGTTTTATAGGCATTTTTCCCACGCTTGGGTGAGTTCGCTATGATTATCTAATGGCGTAGTGTCCCTGTTACAATTAGGAAAATTTGAAGTAATTTTTATTATTCGTTATTATCTCCCGCCATTATCTGCCTCATTCTCTTATCTGACAAATTTATCCTTATTCTTTTCTTTATTTCAGGTGCGATTTAATTTTAACTGATGGCTGGGCTGCTTTCCACTTTCCTCTTTACTTTTCATACCTGGTCTCTCAATACTGTTTTCTTCATTCTATTATTCATTTTATCACATTACCTTGTATCATACTCCTGTATTTGGTATATTTTTCATTTATCTTTCATCACTTCTTCCTACCACACAAATATGAATACTGAGTGTACGGGAAATTTTGTTTGATACTATAATTGACACAGCCTAGATATATGTATATCAGAGAAGCACCTCATTACTGATTCAACGTGTTACTGTAATGCCCTTTACTGTTGCCACTTTACTTATGCTCACACTTGGCATCACAATGGTATAATCATTAGTCGTATTGTCTATTGTCCTCTGGTAAACCTGTGTCGTTTAGTAAATATAAACTGCACCCGAGATCACGGAAGAACTCTCGTGCATCTCGCTAATGAAAGGATCAAGAATGTGTTTAGCTTGTAAATTCTTAGTTCCTGAATCACTTAGATGCGATTTACACCTGTATTTAATCAATTTCGTAATGCTCACAAACACCAAAATCAACACAGTGTTCCTGAACGAAATAAAAGAACCAAAAAGAACATTCCCAGTCCTTAGTGTTGGAACTATTACCACCCGTCGTGCTCGTTAAGTAGTTCTCTATTTAAGGTTAGTACTTTTTACTGGGTTTGGGGGAGGGGGGGATGTTTCTTCACCCGGTCATTTCGTCACTGGTTTATAAACTTGGTGTTGGTCACTATGAAGGTTAAAGCGACATTACTGCATCAGTCATAACCTTCAGTGGTGTTGTTATTGTTATGTCATTTTTTTTTCACAAACAATGAAAACCTAACCTAACCACAACTTCATTGCCTCCACAGTAAAGACAGTATTATCTGACGAAATTACCTTATTTACCTAATGGCCACTCACTCGAGGTGGCCATGCCGAGGGAAGTGCCTGGTGAAGAGTTGTTAGTTGGTGAAATGTCCGCCCACATTTTCACTGTCCAAGTATCAGCTGTAAGACTGTTAGTGTACGTGATAGAGGTGGCAGGGGTGGAGAAGAGCAATGTGAGGGCAATGAGCAGGTGACCTTTCTCTGACACACACACACACACACACTTCACCTTCACTGGTTTTTTTATATATGGCCCTTTTTTTTCACTAAGAATTAAAACACTAAAGTGAGTATATTGTGAGCAGTTGTCATTAAAAAAAATCATAATCAATTTTGGGAGAAAATTTAACTAATATAAGACATAAAACAAGATAAAAATATCAGCATGTACAAAGTATACCCCAGGAAAGTCCACAAATCATCAATGTAATTTTAGTCAGGAGGTACAGGTGTGTTCCGCTGAGTCAATTACCAGGTGAGTAACGGTATTGTCAACAAAATTGTCGGCAGTCACGACACTAGAACAAAATTAGTGCACTGCTTCAAAGATTGTTATCAATAGTTAATATATTATTATCCATGTTCTATAATTATCTGAAACCTTAAAATAAGTGGAACAATGGATTATTTCGCGATACAAAATTAATGAGATATCAAGAACACGGCTCACCTGACATATCACCTGAGTCTGCTGGTCTTGTATACAAATAAATAATTCATCCCGCCATTGCTATTTCTAGTGACTGCTTCTGAGCTGAACATAATGTTCTTTTCACTTGAATTTTTACACTCTGTCCCGATACGTGTAAAAAATTATTAATGTAATGTTTTCTTCGGTCTGTTGTCGATAACTGACTGTAGTAACTTTCAAGACAAAATCTACTGGAAATGAGCATTTGTGACTGTCTAGTGATCGGTTTAGTTTTTAATCTATAAGGTCAAAACTCTAATAAAGTTCCTGAAGCGAAGGAAGGGAAGTTGTGGTGGTAATTTATCGAGCTGGTGATCACACGGTAGCCAATAACTGAGTCTGCAATTAGAGTCAGTATCCTTACATTTCTTTTCCATTGTGGCTGCACTGTTACCTGGCGACTTAAGAGAATTTTTGTGACTTTATGTCGAGTATCTTTACAATGTTTGTCCCTACGGTGTTCTTCATCAGTATATGTTGTTTGTTTTACTGATTATTATCTGACGACGCCAACACCACGCTCACCTCCTTCCCTCCTCTTGGTGTCTGTTTTTGTTGAGTTGAAGAAGTTAATCCTTATTTGATGGTTGGGCTTTGTTGTTTCGTATTATATTATAACTTTCTGCTGGTACATACTGATAATTTAATTTCAAAATGGATAGAGTACTGGGCCAATCTATATAAATTCATGTATAGATAATTAAACATAAGTAAAAATCGGTAAGTATGTTAAAGAACATCATGCATCGGGCACAGCTGTGTGCAGGGGTTGTCTGTTTATCATTAATTTATACTAATATAATCTTCAAACGTTTAATCCCTTTCAGGTAATTAATCCAGTCGACTTGGTCCCGGCGGTGCTAGACGATGGTACATAGTTCGTCAGGCCACCGCCACGGGTCTACTATCGGCTTTTCTGAAGGTCTATTTATGTTACATTTGTTGATTTTGTTGTTTTTCTTTAATAATTCATATATTTACGTAGTTTTTCTCAGGATTTGTATGAATTTATACGCAAATAGCAGAGTTACAACTGTATTGACGCTGTGTGTGACCCTTTTACAGCCAATCTTGGCTACTAACTCACGATAAAGAAGGAATTGCCGCAAATAAAAAGGTCCGGCGCTCTCGTTTGTCTGTCTGTCTGTCTTTGTGTCTCAATCTCTGTCTGTCTTTCTCGGTTTCTCTGTCTGTCTGTCAGACAGAGACAAAGACAAAGACAGATAGAGATTGAGACAAACACAGACAGGGACAGACAGACAGCAAGAGACAAACACACATACAGTCTGTCTGTTTTTATCTGTTTATCTACTTCTCCCTGTCTGTTTATCTCAGTGTGCCTCACTGTCTGTCTCTGTCTGAGATCTGTGTCTGTCTGTTTCACAATATCGATCTCTCTCTGTTTTTCTGATTTTCTGCCTCTGTCTTTCTATGTCTGCTTGTCTGTCTGTCTGAGACACAAAGACAGACGAGAGAGCCGGACCTTTTTATTTAGGGCCAAGACTGGCTGTAACTGGGCCACTCTACGCTGTTCCTCCAACAATACCTTCCGTCGGCATCTTACGGGTGATGCCATTCTCCACCTCCCAGGATGGGTGTGGATAGGGGACGGGATTATTTTTTGGGGGGGAGGGGGGATTGCGCACCCTTCCCATTCGGTGTTTTTTTTTTTAGGTTAAGGTGGGGAAAGGATGGAAGGCATGCTGGGGCTCAAGGCACAGCCAGACATGAGGGATGGAGAAGTCACAACATATAGTCGTGGGGGGAAAGGTTGGAAAAGAAGTTTAATGAGTTAAATAGAGGGGACATAGTCGGTGGGTCCTGATACCTTCCGTTGCCAACTACCGGATGGTACCATTCTCCATTGGATTGGTGTGGATGATGAGGATTCCCAGTCGGTGGTCCTGATCTTCCGTCGGCGCCTGACGGATGTTACCATTCTCCACTCCCCATGATGGGTGCATGGGGGACGGTATTGGGGAGGATTCCACGCCCTTCCCAGTCGGTGGTCCTGATCCTTCCGTCGGCGCCTGACGGATGGTACCATTCTCCACTTCCCAAGATGGCAGGGGACGGTATTTTTAGGCGGAACGGGAATTCCACGTTTTTCCCAGTCGGTGGGTCCTGATACCTTCCGTCGGCACCTTACGGATGGTACCATTCTCACCCCCGGATGGGATGGGGACAGGATTTTTTTTTGGGATTCTACGTTCTTCCTAGTCGGTGGTCCTGATACCTCGTTGCCAACTACCGGATGGTACCACTCCACCTCCCGATGGTGGATGGGGATGGGGATTCCACGCCTTCCAGTCGGTGGGTCCTGATACCTTCCGTTGCGAACTACCGATGGTACCATTCTCCACCTCCCGGATGGTGTGCCTTTATCTGTCTGTCTATCAATACAACTATAATACAACGCAACACAACGCTCCCTACAATACATCACAACACAACTCTCCCTACAAGACAACACAACTCTCCCTACAATACATCACAACACAACTCTCCCTACAATACAACATAACACAACTCTCCCTACATTACAACACTATATAATACTCCCTACAACACAACACAAAACAACTCACCCTATAATACAACGCAACACAACGCTCCCTACAATACATCACAACACAACTCTCCCTACAAAACACAACTGTCTTGTTGTGTATATGACTCATGTCTATCTATCAGCGGCGACTGGTGAAACATATCAAGTTAATGAAGACATTTTGCAAGAGCCTGTGCCAAAACACATATAAAAGAATTCCAAACAACAGCGTCACGGTAACTCTGCTATTTGAGTATAAAATCACGTTAAGAACTGAGCAAATAAATAAATTATTGAAGAAAAACTACAAAAATACCACATGTAACATAAATACAACTTCAGGAATGTTGATCAATGTCCCCCTGGCGGTGACCTGACGAACTAGGTACCACCGTCTAGCTCCGGCAGGAGGAGATCGAGGCTGGACCCAGCCAGTTGCTCACTTGAACTAATCACTCGAGTGGGTGACAACACGAGTATGACAGTATTCCACGCACTACCCTTCATGGGTAGTGATGTTGGGAGCTGTCATCTCGACCCTTGACTGAACTTGAATACGACTACGAATATGACTATAACTATAACTGCCCTCACCCATCCTGGGAGGTGGAGAATGGTACCATCCGTCAGGCGCTGACGGAAGGTATCAGGACCCACCGACTGGGAAGGGCGTGGAATCCACCCATCCCCCATCCACACCCATCCTGGGAGGTGGAGAATGGTACCATCCGTCAGGCGCTGACGGAAGGTATCAGGACCCACCGACTGGGAAGGGCGTGGAATCCCCCCATCCCCCATCCTCGCCCATCCTGGGAGGTGGAGAATGGTACCATTTGTGTGTGTTTTAATTTTAACATATAAACGTTAAACATAGTACAATAAAATTCACTAATAATAGTGGTTTATGATCTCCATCTGTCACGTGAGCAGCGATAAGAGTGTACTTGCTTACAATTTTTGGAGCTGTATCTTAATTAGTAAACCTGGAGACGGAGATGACTTAGTGAGGATGTTGAGGTATCACTTTTGACCTTGGCGCTTTTTACGGGGCAATGACTCAATTGGTGCACTGTTTTGTGGGTTGTTGGGGAGCTGCCTGGTCTGGGATGTTCCTGTTCCTTGACATACACATGCATCTCTGCTTAGTGTGTGTGTGTGTGTGTGTGTGTGTGTGTGTGTGTGTGAGATGCTAAATATAGGTAATTACAAAATAACAATAATTATTATTTCGGAAATTCTAACTTGTTAAGTATATATAAACGACCAAATAGAAAACTGTGATATCAACTAAAAATGAACAGCTGTTTAAGTATTCTTAATTAACCAGTCTGATCTAACCTAACCTAACGTAACCTATTTCTTCGGTCTCATCATCATACAGACTAACAAATCATATTCCTGGACACAAAATATTCCCAAGAACAACGTCCAGTACCGCAATCTTTAAGGGACTGTTGTACTTTCTTGGTGTGTATGTGTGTGTGTGTCTGTTTGTGTGCGTGTGTGAGTCTGTGTTTCCCTTACACATTCCCACCGACACGACCCCCTCCCCTTTAGGTCGGTCCACAGTTTTGAAGATAAAGTGGTGGAATTTGGTAGGGAGGTGCGGGTGACCTAGAGTATAAACTGTTCAATTTATACACACATACATCCCCAACTGTCATCAATATACCTGAATCATTTAACCCACATTTCGTTGACATTTAAGATTGTGTCAAATATATCAACAGGTTGATGAAACGGAGACGGCAGCTGACTAAATCACGTATAACTGACACTTCTACCGTTCGTGTTTACTCATATCCCAACTCAACCACGCCTAACACAGGACAGTTTATGGACGAGTGAGAGGTAGAATCGAATGTTTACAACATTTACTGGTGCAATGTGTTAATGAAATACACACACATACACAAAATATTCTCATGCACAAACATACTTTCTCTCACATCCACACACAAACGTTATCTTCTTTCATACACAAGATCTCTCTCTCACACACTCAGCGCCACTGCCTTCACCACCACCACCTTCCCCTTACAAGGCGACGGGAGGGACGTCGTGGGTGGCACGTGGAGATAACTTTGTTGGGCTGGCCAGAGTCACCACCACATGCAATTTACCCCCAGCATGATAAAGCGAGCCTCGACTGTTGGTCCGTGCCACTCTCCTCCTTCATCCTGCCTCCTCTACTGCCCTCTTACTGAGGCTACTCATAACTCACAGCGATTTATGTACTGAGGACCACGACAGTAGCTATCTAAAATTAGTTGCACTTTTGATATTGGCTGGACCAGTGACCTGAACATTGGCTTCTTGTTTTATATGAAGACCAGAGAGGTTTTTTTTTTTTTTTTTACGGTGACTATTATGAGAAAATATTCACAGAGTATTGCCATTTTTTCTACCACTCTCCAAGGTCACACACATGCCCGGCCAGCCTTACCCTTGTGTGGTATGTTGCAGTGAAAAATAATAGCAGGGAGACTGGTATGTTTGTGAACTTACGCCGTTATCACCTACTGTACATTCCTACATTCTTAGTAGACTCTGAGGAAGCAACAGAAAATTCCACTCCTCCCTCTCCTCACTTTCACATGCACCTTTTACCATTTCATACATACACCTCCCCCTTTATACATATCACTACCCACCATTCTCGTCAACACACATAGACATCAACTCTCTCCACTACACACCCCTGTCTGCTACATCAACACTCGTTAGTCTTATCACACACACACACACACACACACACACACACACACACACTTAACTCAATCTGGAATTTTTAGAGTTGCGAGCATCTGATAAAGACGCCGTTTATGGTTACACGAATCCAATACTATTTCGCTTGCTCAGTAAAACATTGTCACCTGTGAACGCTCGACCTTGTCTTAGTCCCCCAGAGCTTCAATCGACACCTTAGATCTGGGTTAAAATTATGATGATGTTATGGTTCCTTATTCTTAAATCGAAATGTCATCAATATTTGGAGCTCTCTGATTCTGTAGTAAGAATGATGACCCGGAATTAATGATGTCTTGCCTGCTCGACATTTTTTCTTCATACTAGGAGTTTGGGATTAAGATTAAAAGCTGAGTCAGACTACATAATGTAAGTCTTCTCCCTGCCCTAACTAGAACTGATCTCGCTGACTGATATGCTTATGTACACAAGTGATTGCGATCAATTGTTAATGATTCCAATGCCATTGCAAAAGATGCCATTAGCAGCATTTTTAGTTTTGAGAGAGGGAGTTAACATAATACTACAGGTAAAACGAATTTACCAAACCTCGTTGAGGCTCCCTAGTCCCTAGTCCAATCCGTCTTCACTTCTCGTTCACAAAACACCAGAGGCTGATCTCAGTTTCTCCACAGTAAGGTTGTTGTTCTTTAGGTCACAGCTGCTGTGATAACAGTTACTTCAACCTGACTTACACACCGCCACCATTATCAGTGTGCAGGGATGGACGTTGTAAACAAAGAAGGTCAAGAGATCCTGGTTACTCCACACTGTGTGTGTGTGTGTGTGTGTACTAACCCCGGTGCCCGAAGGAACACACAGGTGTTTTGTGTTTATTGTTTTGTTTTTTTAATGAGGCAAAAACGGTCGAGTCAGTACTATCAGTGTACAATAAGCCACAACTCACTGTAATTACGGTTTAATTTGTAATATATCTGTTACCAAGTAAAACTGTGGTTGCGCGTGTCATTCATTATGCCGGCTGGCATGCATGCCTGTCGGTGCCACCCCCTTGGTAATGTATAATAGACTGGTTCTGACGAGCTTTAAAAACCTAAAACCTTATATTTTTGTTTTGGTGAGCGAAATTTAGTCATTTGTAAACTTGTTAAAAATTAAACAAAAATACAATGCTTATTTTCACAATTTCTTGAGCACATAAAATGTGAAAAGAAGACGTTTCTCACGTGACTGTTAGTAAGCCGGACCATGGGCTGATCTACGACCCCTCCGTCACAGTACTAATTACTTATCTTGACAGCCTTCACTCAGGTGCTGGAGATGGTAAGTCACAACTACAACAACAAACTATGATATTTTAGCACAGTAGACTTCACACTGTCGGCTGTGCATCAAATATATCATACAAGTACCACACCGAGTGAAGGGGCTTACCTAGTGGGCGGGAGTAACATGTTCGCCGGAGTAAGGTAGTCTGTCAACGGTGAATATTTTGGTAGAGTTCGGCAAGTAAGTGTGAATAATTCCTCTGCTGGAGTGACCTTTATCGGTGAACCACTGATTATACACCTTTGGACCTCGATAGGTAAAGAGACCCATAAACAATTATAATCTTGCACCATCACAATAAACCATAAAACTGACATAACGAGAGAGAGGATCAAGCTATACATCCAGTATTACACTTTCTTGTAAAAATCATCTTTCAATCCCACTCATTGTATACAGCTGTCAGCCATCCCAATGCTAAGTTTTTTTACACGATATAGTCTTCCTCAGATACATTTTTCCCCACCAAAGTCTCCCATGTTCACTCTCAATAAAAAATCAAAATAAATCTCCGTGAAAATTTAATTCTGAGTCTGCTTAAGTATAATACCTCGCACCTCGGCCCCCCATTATTAAATTGAAGAGCAATCAAACACATCACTATAAAGAACATCACTATAAAGAATAAAATAATTATACCGATGATGGCCTGTTGAGAGGATTAGTCATCTGACAGTGGAAGTGGCATGGAATTAAATATCAGTAACATCGCTGGCACAGGAGGCGGAGGAACTGGTTGTTGAGCGCTGATGGGGGTCACCACCAGGTGTTACATGCAAATGAATGGATGTCTGCGTCATAGTCGTGGTTGATATAATCATGGTCGTGGTTATTATAATCATGGTCGTGGTTGTTATAATCATGGTCGTTGTTGTTATAATCATGGTCGTGGTTGATATAATCATGGTCGTGGTTGTTATAATCATGGTCGTGGTTCATATAATTATGGTCGTGGTTGTTATAATCATGGTCGTGGTTGTTATAATCATGGTCGTGGCTGTTATAATCATGGTCGTGGTTGTTATAATCATGGACTTGGTTATTATAATCATGGTCGTGGTTGTTATAATCATGGTCGTGGTTGTTATAATCATGGTCGTGGTTGTTATAATCATGGTCGTGGTTGTTATAATCATGGTCGTGGTTGATATATAATCATGGTCGTGGTTGTTATAATCATGGTCGTGGTTGATATAATCATGGTCGTGGTTGTTATAATCATGGTCGTGGTTGATATAATTATGGTCGTGGTTGTTATAATCATGGGCGTGGTTGTTATAATCATGGTCGTGGCTGTTATAATCATGGTCGTGGTTGTTATAATCATGGACTTGGTTGTTATAATCATGGTCGTGGTTGTTATAATCATGGTCGTGGTTGTTATAATCATGGTCGTGGTTGATATAATCATGGTCGTGGTTGTTATTATCATGGTCGTGGTTGTTATAATCATGGACTTGGTTATTATAATCATGGTCGTGGTTGTTATAATCATGATCGTGATTGTTATAATCATGGTCGTGGTTGTTATAATCATGGTCTTGATTGTTACAATAAGGGTCGTACCTGAGACTAACACAGGTAGAATAAACCCTAGACCAAATCTTTAATCTCAAAAAGCCCAGATTATTCTCACCTAATCAACAGGATTAGAGACCATTAGGATTGTACCACCAATGCTGATACATTTCACACTGGATTAATAACATAACATATAATCACATTTCCAATAGCTAATGTCTTACGGATACTGTAAGTATCTAGTATACTATAGGAAGGAATAGAATAAAGGTTAGAATAATTAGTTAAAGAAATATTCGGCATAAGGAGAGGTTAAAATCCCCCCCAAAAAATATTATGAATCACCGATGATCATTCCGAGATAAATTATATTATGAAGAGAAGTGACTTTGATTCTGGTTAGATTAGTCACCATCTACTTAAGTCATCACCTGTGTTAAGTCATCATAATCATCATACGTTAGTTAGTTTTAGGCCCATCTCACATGACTGACCGACCATCGTTGTTCTTTCCGCGCGAGGGTTAGTTTTCAATGCATCTTATTATTTATGCTGGTGGATTAAGACCAGCTACCCTCACTGACGCAGCTATGGTCAACTTGGTGTTATTCTTGTTTATAAATGCCTTCTAATCTGTCTCAAGTCTATCCGTCCTGTCTATTGCTATCTCAACTGTCTGTTCGTCTGCGTGGTGTTTGAATGTAAGCCCGTCTCTACTCTTTGTGTCGTCAATTATGTCTGTCTTATCCGTTGTTGGCGTGTGTCTGCCTGTTTGTCTAATGTGAATCAGTCAGTCACCTCTCTGTCTGTCTGTATGTCATGTTAGTTGCCATATTGTGTATTTGTGCATGTATGAATCTGTCTATTTTTGTCAACCTCCTGTCTGTTTCACTGTCTATATTCACTCTATGTATTCATGTCTGTCTGTCTGTATGTATGTGTCTGTTGTCTTTGTCTTTTATAAGTCTGTCTATCTGTCTGTCTTTCTGTGTGTCCTTGAATCTGTCTGTATTATGTCTTTTGTTTGTCCGCTTCTCTCTCTCTCTCCATTTTTATCCGTACTATCTCTATCTTTATTTATATATCTCTATGTCTATCCATTACACTACTCATCATATTTAGCACTTTTTCTTCCTTATTAAATAGGTGATTTTAATATGGTATTCTGGGAACTTTAAAAAACACATCCCTCCATTTATACCTCCACCTCTCACTATCCCTCTCTCCCATCTCCTTTCATCGCTCGCCTCTTCAGGATAATAATGTTTCTTCTCCTTCTCTTCTCCCTTTCTATCTTCTCCTGCATTCCTGTTAATATCTTTTTATCTCTTCCCCTTTTCCATGTACAGTCAGCCACATGAATAAGTATACACTGTAGCCTCGTAAGGTCCGAAAATGCTCTGGTAACATTCAAACTGCTCATCCACACGCATGATGAAAATCAGCTCCCCCCCCCACCTGCTATCTCTAACTATTTTCTGTTTCCCCTTCTTTATTCTTCTATTTACTCATCTTCCTTCCTTTACTAATGCAAACAACATTAAAAAAAAGTAGGCTAAGAAAAAAGTGGGGGGAGGAGTAGGGAGCCGTAAGATAACTGCAATCGTGGGCTGACAGCATACAGCGAATGAGGGTGCTCGAAGTCCGTAGACTTGCATCGTTTTCCAGCGTAAATAAAATGGTTAATTAATGGCTTCCTAAAGAAACCATCGACATGGGACCACGTTTGTTCCACTCTACAACTTTTTTGCAATTTTTCCACCAAGTTTGATGAAAAACGATTAAGCCGTTTCGGCTGCACAGACAGACAGACAGACAGACAGACGGCTAGTCCTATAGTATATTAGACAAGTGATCGCGGGCACGTTAGTGCTCTTGTGAGAGTTTGAACGCTCATAACAGCGTATAGCGAATGAGGGTGTGCCAAGTCCGTAGACTTGCATGGTTAATTAGGGTGCGCCAAGTCCATTGACTTGCATCGTTTTCCGTCGTAAATAAAATTGTTAACTAATACCTTCCTAAATAAACCATCGACATGGGATCAGGTTTGTTCCACTCTACGAATTTTTTGCGATTTTTTCACCTAGTTTGATGAAAAGCGATTGTGCCGTTTCGGCTTCCCAGAACAGACACACGCCTAGTCCTATAGTATATTAGAAAATGCTGGTTGTGGTAATGATGGTAATATTATACATGTAACAATAATGGTTGCCCTTCGTGTACGAGGATGGCCAGCCCCGGGGCTACCTAGGCGTGAATTTATTTAAGGTGTTAGAATCTATCACCAACACTACAACCACACCCTAAGTTAACGATTTGTATGACCCAGTTTCAAGGAATAGTCCGAGAAGACCGGATAACTCGCCAAACGTCGTATTGGTATTATCACCTAGACTTAATTATATGTTTCAAAGTCACTTCTGAGTTTTTCTATGTTTTTTTTTAATATTTTCTTATTCTAAGCTAAATGTTAACAAAAAAATGACTTAAATAATACGAAAACAAACAAATAAAAGCGAAACTCCACCTAATATATACTGTATGTTACACTAAATAGGGATAATTGGCCATTAGATATAACTTCTATATACTTCTCTTTTCTGTATAATTTTGACTGGCCATAAACGATCCTGTAGATCAAATATATATATATATATATATATATATATATATATATATATATATATATATATATATATATATATATATATATATATATATATATATATATATATATATATATTTCATGTAAATCCACAATGAAAAACGTGGATAAGATAAATCTTGATAAAATCACACGGGAAAATGGAAAACATATTTTATTGCTGTTTTATTCACACATCTTCAGAGGCAACTGAAGATGTCTGAATAAAGACGAAAGATAAGGTATCTCGTTGTTTCCATTTTCCTGTGTGATTTTATCAAGATATATATATATATATATATATATATATATATATATATATATATATATATATATATATATATATATGCTGATAACCACAAGGAAAGAAGAAAATGAAGTTCCTCAAGCGCTGTGTAACATCTTCAGGGTGAGTACAGACTAGAGAGAGAAATACAAATCAAGGTGTATATATACAGAGGAGGGTGAGACCAGGTCCACAATGGTCAGGTATTAGGTAATGACCCTACTATTTATAAAGTTCTTGCAAGGAATGTAATATGTTTTACTTAGGCTGACAGGTAAAGATCTTGCAACTAGAATTAAACAACACAAATACAGTGTTAGGACAAGCCAGGAATCCACTGCTCTGTTTGTTCATTTGAGGGATAACAAGCATTGCATTGACTGGGATAATGCCTCCTCAATATTACCATGTAATTCAATTGATAGTAGGATCATCATAGAATCTAGTCTTATTAAACATACCGAAGCATTCAACATGAATTTGAGTAACGGCATGTACAAGCTGGACAATTTTGTAATTAAGAAGATTTGTGACCAGGTGAGAAGGCCGGGTCACCTGACCATCTGACCTGACCACCAACCGTTGTGTGCTATTTAAAGATTAGTAGGGTCATTACCTAATACCTGACCATTGTGGACCTGGTCTCACTCTCCTCTGTATATACTGTATATACCTTGATTTGTATTTCTCTCTCTAGTCTGTACTCACCCCTGAAGATGTGAATTACACAAAAGCGCTTGGGAACTTCGTGTTTTCTTCTTTCCTTGTGGTTATCAGCATATACCTAGATCATGCGCACCTACAGTGATTTACTTGCACATATATATATATATATATATATATATATATATATATATATATATATATATATATATATATATATATATATATATATATATATATATATATATATATATATAAATGAATACCTTCATGCATAATGTAACCTGACCAGACCTAACCTAACTTAACCTAATCTAGCCTAACGTCACCTAATATAATCTAGCCTTCTTCTTCTTCTTCTTCTTTTTCTTCCTCACCTGCATTTTATCATCATCAACCCAACTAAAATTCGAACGTCTTAACCTTACACACCGTGCCCCTGGGTTGTGGGTGGAGAGGGGGAATGGGGGATTGTTGGGGGAGGGCGGGGGGAGACTCACCTAAATCACCGAACACACCCAGCAAGTGCTTTGTAACACCCAACAAGTGACCTTTGGGTGGGGGTAGTTTTCTCGCCAGATCTAGACCAGTGGGCACCAAGGCAGGAGTGTCCTTTTGTGAGTTTTTGGATTATAAATAGTGCTTCTAGGCCCTTAACTCATGAGGCATAAAGGCAAGCTTGAATAAATAGGCTTCCCTGTTGGGTGCTGTGAACGCTTCTGCGCTTCACCTTACACAAGGATGTCGGGGGAGGGTGCCCACTAAAAAAAAAAAGTGTTGTAGGAGGTGGTGGAGGTTAGTGAAGTCTTGGTGGTGGTGGTTTGTTGAAGAGGGTCTGTTTGTTTGTTTGACTGCTTTTATGTTTAATTGATTGTTTGTATGTATGTTTGTTTGTTTGTTTTATTGTTTGTATGTATGTTTGTTTGTTTGTTTTATTGTTTGTTTGTTTTATTGTTTGTTTGTTTATTTTGTTGTTCGTTTGATTGTTTGTTTGTTTGTTTGTTTTATTGTTTGTTTTTTGGAATGATGTTTTTTGTGGTGTCATTTTTGTTTGTGTTGTGTTCTTGCTTGTTTTGTGATGTGTTGTTTGTTAGTGGTTGGTGTGTGTGTGTGTGAGAGAGAGAGAGAGAGAGTTTTAACACAATTTCCATACCATATATTTACCAACAACTTTAGGTCATAATTTAACAGTGAGCCAGGGACTCTCTCTCTCTCTCTCCATGATAAAACTGATCGACGGTAACGTGGTTTGAATAAATAGGTTGAGACGCAGCACTTTCCTCAATTCAACAGTCAAGTACCATTCAAAGGCAATCAAACTCATGAAGTTTGATTTTTCGCTTGCCACACTGACGCCGAGAAGGAGCACGACCAGGTATTGGTTATGCTGTCCTCAATTTATGGAAAAAATATTTCAGGAGGCCTGTAAATACAAACAAAACTGAAAGAGAAATATCGGTGGTGAGGAAAGGGAGAAGGAAACAGATATCAAAAGGAAAGAGAGGAGGGAGAGGAGACTTAGGGTTGTAGGATGAGATGGTTGTGTTACTCTAAATCAACAAATCTTAGTATTGAGTTTCATATCGTGTTTTATTCTAACGATTTGTTGTTAATTTTACTTGTTACTTAACCCTACAGGAATAGTTCACCGGAGTTACGGTGGTGATTATAAATTTCAATGAAAAATAAATAAAAAGGTAATTATATACCTCTCCAAAGGGGACAATCTCCCTGGGCCTGATGTTATCGTAAATGAACATAACAACACGAACAACAGTCTCTTGCCCCTATGGGTATTTTGATTATGAGTTGCACTTAAATGTTTCATCTGCACTGATAATACCATAATATTCTGCAGGATACCACCCATTTTCTATATAATCTAATGAAGAGATGAAGGTGATACCACATGTGTAAAATTTAATAACGTCACGAGTAATTCCTGCTGATTCATACATCTTAGAGGCTAGCCTGTTCCCCTGGGGATGGGCTGCCGAATAGAATATAACGTTACTATGTAGATACAAGATATACAAAGCTGTGGGGGTAAATCACTGGGAAAAACACTTTGGTTTGGAAAATTGGATCAATTTAGTCAAATTATTTTTCGTCCGAAGAAAAAAAGTCCAAAAACTTACTTTTTACTTATAGATTTATTATTTTTTTACCAATCCGGTAACAAATAAACTTGATAACTAATAATACACACGATAATAATAATAATAAGAAATAATGAAACTTGTATGACAACATCACAGCACACAAAACCTCGCAAACAGACAGTCTAAGATACAACCTGAATAATACAATATAAAAATAAAGGCAAACCAGGGTGGCGGACAGTCATATAGTTGTAAGTCGATAAGAAGGAATGGAGGAGCAGCAGAAAAAATCAAACCTACTGTCAGTCATGAGCACTAAGGCTGTGATTTAGAGCCTTAAACGAGTCGAGTCGACACCTGTCTCGACTCATACTGTGAAGTTCATATATTAATTTAAGCCATTTCCAGAAACCGTTCACTGGAGAATCATATCGAATCGAGTCGCATACGGCTGGACCTTACTTTTTTTCGTCAGTCACCGCGCCGTCCGTTTTGGAAGTGTAAGGTGTGAGGAGGTTTTCTCTTCTGTACCCTGAGTTGTTGGCTGTCAGTTTTCTGAATGTCATCCTAAAAAAAATAGAATTATTCGGATTGTTCATCAAGTCAATAATGACTTGTAAAAATTCATTCTTGAAGATCATATGTATCCACAATCACCTTGCTCCTCCTCCCTACGGCGCCGAACGAATAGAGTATATAGTTCAGCGAAGAGAATGTCCACCACTGAAATCAGGGCTGTACTGACAATTTAGTGACTAACTCGGATTCGTTTTGATTCTTCGGTGTGAGTCGAATGATTCCTTGCTAGAATCGACCTGACCGATTCGTTTGGTGTAATGCAGCCCTTATGTATACGAAGCGTAAGTCTTTGATTTGAGAAGTTAGAGACGACAACAAGCGTTGTCTTTAACTTTTGAAGAAAGGTGTCGTAATGTAAAATTTCGCACTAAATCTCCTGAAGGCCTTACATTTACTTTTGGAATGTATCAGATGTTGTTAAAATCGTCTGTCTTGTAGTCTCCACTTTCGAGATGGTAGATATGTATATATAAGTGTTATATGCAGCAAATATATATTTATATTTGTATTCACAGAGAGGCTGGCTGCATTTGATAAGTGGAATTGAGGACTGGAGCTGAGGAGCAGGGTGAGTGATGCTAGGCCGTAGGAATCGCCAGGACTAGAAGGGAGCCCCTCAGGCCATTTCAGCAGGATCAGTAATGGTGCAGTTCACCAAGATCGATCAGCCATACCAGGCGGACCTTCCACCCTGGTTGAATTGACAATGACGTCACGAAGGATTGAGGGTAACGCTAAGCCTTCAAGAAGCCTACCAGTAGGGGGTTGCGCTTAGTCACCTGAATCAATGCCGCAAAAGTTACTTGGTGTTTTCGTCTGGATATGATGTCGCCAGCCGTGAATCATCCTTAATTGACGTTGTAAATTGCCCAACTAAGTGACTTAATAATATACATCAAGCAAGCTTAAA
>NW_024741395.1:0-21843 GCF_018991925.1 Homarus americanus
AGTGGTGGTAGTGTTGGTGTTGACCATTGGTGGTAGTGTTGGTGTTGATAGTGGTGGTAGTGTTGGTGGTTATAGTGGTGTGGTAGTGTTGGTGGTTATAGTGGTGGTAGTGTTGGTGGTTATAGTGGTGGTAGTGATGGTGGTTATGGTGGTGTTGGTGTTGGTGATAGTGGTGGTAGTGTTGGTGGTGATAGTGGTGGTAGTGATAGTGTGGTGATAGTGGTGTGGTAGTGGTGGGAGTGATGGTGTGATATTGGTGATAGTGGTTGTAGTGTTGGTGGTTATAGTGGTGGTAGTGGTAGTGATATTGGTAATAGTGGTGGTAGTGTTGGGGGTTATAGTGGTGATAGTGTTGGTGGTGATATTGGTGATAGATGTGGTAGTGGTGGTAGTGATAGTGGTGTTAGTGGTGTTGGTGATAGTGGTGGTAGTGATAGTTGTAGTAGTGATGGTGGTGGTAGTAATGGTGGTGATAGTGGTGGTGGTGGTGATAGTGGTGATAGTGTTAGTGGTGATAGTGTTGGTGGTTTTAGTGGTGGTAGTATTGGTGTTGATAGTGGTAGTAGTGTTGGTGGTGATAGTGGTGATGGTGTTGGTGGTGATAGTGGTGGTGGTGTTGGTGGTGATAGTGGTGATAGTGTTGGTGGTGATAGTGGTGGTGGTGATGGTGGTGATGTGGTGGTAGTGTTGGTGGTGATAGTGTGGTGGTGGTGATAGTGGTGATAGTGTTGGTGGTGATAGTGGGTGGTGTGTTGGTGGTGATAGTGTTGGTGGTGATAGTGGTGGTAGTGTTGGTGGTGATAGTGTTGGTGGTGATAGGTAGTGTTGGTGGTGGGTGGTGGTGGTGATAGTGGTGGTAGGTGTTGGTGGTGATAGTGGTGGTAGTGTTGGTGGTGGTAGTGTTGGTGGTGATAGTGGTGATAGTGTTTGTGGTGATAGTGGTGGTAGTGTTGGTGGTGGTAGTGTTGGTGGTGATAGTGGTGGTGTGTTGGTGGTGGTGTGTTGGTGGTGATGTGGTGATAGTGTTGTGGTGATAGTGGTGGTAGTGTTGGTGGTGATAGTGTTTGTGGTGATAGTGGTGGGTGTGTTGGTGGTGGTAGTGTTGGTGGTGATAGTGGTGGTAGTGTTGGTGGTGATAGTGTTGGTGGTTATAGTGGTGGTAGTGTTGGTGGTGATAGTGGTGATAGTGTTCGTGGTGATAGTGGTGGTAGCGTTGGTGGTGGTAGTGTTGGTGGTGGTAGTGTTGGTGGTGATAGTGTTGGTGGTGATAGTGGTGGTATATGAGACTTAAATCTATAGCACCAAATACTTTGGATTGTTGATTTATGTAACCTCAACAGATTGGAGTGTTTGCCTGCCGTAGCTCTCTTAGTTCTGTGGACTGCAAGTCCACCCCGAGACCCTTCCTCACTACTGCTACTACTACTATCTGCTACGGGGTCTAGGTCCTCATTGGAACTATGTGTCTACCTCATTCATAGACTTTTCACCACTATCAGGACGTGGGTCCCACACCAGGCAACCAGCACCGTCCTCATCATCACCATCTTAGCTATCTGTCACATCTGAGCCATCAGCTACCCTTGGGGCTGCCCACAAATGCATGCGGTGTATTACCTTCGAGGCCCCATCTCCTTCCTCGGGAACAATCCTATACACACTTCTCTCCCCAATCAACATATGAGATACCACATCATACCAGTTGTCCTGGATTGTACTCTTTCCCTTTCCATGAAGGTTTCACACTAGTACACGTTGACCAACGTCCAATACTTTTCTTCTCGCTTTCTTATCATACAGAAGCTTCCTACTCTGACACTTACTCTCAAAATTACCGTTTGCAACTCTCCATGCATACTCTAATACTTCTCTGTGTAGAGCCACCCAATCATCACACGAGTCCTCCTCCTCTGCTTGTGCTAACAACATAACGGAAGCTTGGGTTCAGTACCGAAGATCAAAGTGTGAGGGGAGAACCCAGTGGTCGAGTTAGGAGTCTTATTATAGATGGCGGTTACCATTCCTAGATGCTTTGCCCAATGTTTATTTTGTTCGACTGACAGTGTTCGCAACAGTTGGTGCATTGTGCGGTGAAGCCTCTCGCACTGTCCGTTTCCAGCTGGATGGTATGAGGTAGTCCTGGATTTCGTTATTGCCCAGGTCTTGCATAGCTCTTTCAGTAATGCACTTTGAATTTGGGCTCCCTGATCAGTGGGAATTTTCCTAGGGGAATCATATTTAGTAACTATCTCATCAACCAGGATCTTTGCTACAGTCGCTGCCTTCTGATCCCGTGTGGCGATTGCCCAGGTGTACTGAGAGAACACATTTGTCACCACCAGCACATTTTCTCTGTCATCACTTAATGGTTCTAGTACTGTAAAATCCACTGTCAAAGGGTCTACTGGCTGTAAGACGCTTCATCTGCATGCGTACCTCTGGGATAACTGCCTTTGCTACAATGCACAGGTGGCAGTCCCTACAGTATTCAAAGATATGATCCATTCGTGGCCAGTAGCACCTCTGCTTAATTTATCCACAGTAGTGGTGCGTTTGATACCCTGATGACCCATGTCATCATGCAAAAGTTTCATTAACTTCCCCTTTAAGGTAGTAGGCAAAACTATTTGTTTTAGCTCCTTCTGGCCTGGCCTGCCCCGTTTTATAAACAATAGTTTGTTGTGAATGAGCAATCTCCTTCTCTGTTTCCATAGGCTGTAAACCCTGGCCCTTTCTCAACATCTGTAATCCACTTTCTCCTGGCTGCCCTTGTAGGCCCTTCAGGCACGATGAGATGTTATTGTCCTGCTCCTGCAGTTAGGGTGTTTCTATTGGGCATAAATCCATGTTGTCTATTGTTTGTTTTCCCCTGTTGAGTTAAAAAGGTTATAAGTCTTGAATTTAAAATTCTTTCCAGTAGTTCCCGGTATTTTCTAATAAAGATATTGGCCTGTAGTTTAATATTTCCTTATTGTCCTTACCCTCCTTGGGAATAAATATAATTTTAGCATATTTTAGTTTGTCTGGAAATTAACCAGGTATTAAGCATGCGTTATAGATGTTCAATAATGTTTTTAAGATGTTTTCAGGTAGATTTATGATCATATTTCGTGTAATACCTGTGAGACCGGGGGCCTTTTCCTTAAACTTCCTCAGACAGTGCATCATTTCTCCCATAGTTATTATTTGATTATTAGGTAGTAAGTTATAGTCTATATATTGCCTTGGGGTGATTCTATGTATTTGTCTTCCCATTTCATCTTCTATCTTTCTTCGTGTTCACTATCAAAATCTTCATTTTCCTCATCTGATATTATAAAAACTTTTACCCATTATCTTTTGAATGCTGACTCTTGTTCATTTTCCTCGTACAGTTTTGTTCCATTTTGGTCTTTAATGTATGGTGTTTTTTGCTTGTTGTGCCCCATCATCTTGTTTATGGAAGTCCAAAATGTTTTTGTGTCTTTAGTCATGTCAGCCGCCATTATAATATCATTCCATTTTTTATTGTTTGCTTCCTTACATGCGTCTCTTAATTTTATCTGTAGTGCTGTCTGTGTCGTATATAGCCATCTGTTACTGCCGTGTCTTTCCATATACCTGTTTATTTCATTGTAATGGGTTGGATTAATTTAACTTCTTCTGGTAGTCTGTTGTTGGGTAATGTTCTAAAGTGTGAAGTAGGAGTGTGTTTGGTTATAGATGTTTTTATTGCTGAGTGCAGTCTGTCCATTTCTGAGTCTATGTCTTCTGTTGTTTTCCCTTGTAGGTTAATCGAGTGGTGATTACCTAAGTCGTCTTTGAAGCTGTCCCAGTCTGTTTTACTCATTTTCAGTCTCTTTTTTTTATTGGTATCTGTATGGGGCTTGTTGACAGTGTTAGTATAATTGGCAGATGGTCACTGCCTGTAAGAGGTCCCTGTATTATATGGTAATTGAAAAAGGCTTTGTTGTTGGTAAAAATTTTGTCTGGTGTCGATTGTGTATTGTGATTTCTCCAGGTTGGAAAGTTAGGACCCAGATGATTGATTTTCCCTAAATTTATTAATTGATTAAGGGCGTTTCCCACGACGCTATTATTTGTATTGTCTAAAATCCTGTGTCTGGCGTTAAAGTCTCCTAAGATGTACATAGGGTGACTATTGTTAACCAATTTTAATAGGTCTTCTATAGGTAAGTAGGGTCGTCTCGGTGGCAGATAAGTAGTAGCAATAATTACGTCTCCTTGAGTTGTATTTATTTTTATTGCTAGAAATTTATCGTGGAAGTCATCGATTAGTTTATATTTTAAGTTTCTTTTAACCTCTATAGCTACTCTGTCATTGTTCTCGCCCGATTTATTTCTTTGGTTTACATAATAGTTAAAGAGTAACTAGTAGAATTCTCTCATCTTTTATTTTTAATATTATGGTCTAAAATAAGGTGTGACTGGCGTCAAGAAATTATTTACGGTGTGGGGTATAATGGGTCTGGCTCTAGGGTGCTTGGTAGTGTAGAGGTGTAGTTAAGGATGAGTTTAGTGTACAGTAGTTGTGGCTGAGGGTTATAGAGAAGGCTTTTAGGCCACCAGTTGTGTGATCTTGTGGTGTCCTCTGTTGAGTATATATTTCGTCTTCCATGACTTGTACCATACTCCCTGTGCTTGTCTGTGTGTTTAATGGCAAAATGTTGTATTTTTCGTGAAGTTCTTTTATTTTGGTTGTGTATGGGGGACGTTGTTTGGAGGCTCTGCGGATGGCTTTATCTTGTGTTGCCTGGAGTTTTAATTGGTTGGTAAGGCTGATTGTGTTTAATGGTATTGGCGGGTATTCAAGATGGGGGCGGACAAGTGCTTTAAATAGGTGTAGTTGTATATTCTCTTCCATTTTATCGAATCTTCTTAGTTTTGTAAGCTGTATCTGGGTTAGTCTATTACGTTCTGTTATGTGTTTATTTATTCCTGTTCCTGTTATTGTTAGCCTCAGTATTTTTCCTTCGTTTGAGTATTGTATTTCTTCGTTGTTTACTGTGATTGGTGCTGGGTTTACCCTTCATATGTGTATGAGTTTTAGTTTCTGTGTATTAATTTTTATTTTCCATTTCTTCTCGTAATTATTTATTTGTATTATGGCGCGAGCTGTTTTTAACGCCATCATCTGTTTGGCCTTGCCTGGATGGCGGATGATCTGGGTGACATCATCAGCATATGTGATGTATTCACCGTGACTTGGTGGCGGCATGTCTGAAGTGTAGATTGTGTAAAGAGTTGGGGATAAGTTACTTCCTTGTGGTACTCCACTATAAAGTCTGAAGCTTGGGCCTTTGTGAGTGCCTATTATATTGTGTGCTTCTCTATGGTCTAAGAAATTACAAAGAAGAGAAGTGAAGTTGTTAGGTAGTTCTTGATTGGTTATTTTATATTTAAGTCCCAGGTGCTAGACCTTATTGAACGCTTTTGCCACATCCCTTAAAACTACGTTGCACTGTTCTTTATTATGCATTGCGTTTGCTATACTTTCGTATATAAGGGCAATGGCTGTGTTTGTTCCTCCTAAAGCCGTGTTGTCTAGGGTTGTATTTGTAGTCTAGTTCCAGGTGTGTTCTTAATCGGTGGGTTAATTATTTTTTCAATTTTTCCCGGAGTTTCTAAGAGATAGATTGGTCTGTAGTTTGCTCCTGCTGTGGCGGCTTTTCCTGGTATTCGTGTCTTAAATTTCTTTGGGTAGTGGCCTCAAGCTATGGATGCATTGAATATATTTCTTAGTAGAAGTACCATGTTGTTTGGTAATTGCTGTAAAATGAGTTTATTTATTTTACTGACTCCAGGAGCCTTGTTCTTAAAACTGTTGATTGTTCTTACTATTTCGTCCACTGTGATTGGTTGTTAGTGGGGACTTGTCATCCAGTGTATTCAGGTCGATCGTGGGGCCAGATCTGAGTTATTTGCGACATATGGTTGGATACTTCCCTCTCTGTGGTCATGCAGAAGTTTAAGTTTTCTTCGTTGGTGATTTGAAAAATCTTACTCCAGAAAGATCTAAATTCCGGTTCTTGTTCGGTTGGATCTGTTAATTTGACTTGATTACTATTTACTATATAGTTAGACTCGTTGCTGGAGGTTCCCATTAAGTGCTTTATTTTCTGCCAGAACTTCTTCTGTTTATGGGAGTTTTCTTCCGTTTATGAAATCAACTTCTGCCAGTTCCTGTTGTGTGCTTCTTTTGAAATGTTTTTTAGCTGTTCGTGTATTATGTTGTATAGCCGTCTGTGTTCTGGTGTCCATCCTTGTTGTGTGATTAGTTTAATTAGGTTGTTAAATTATGTCTGTATGATTCTTGATTGGTGTGAGTATTGAGGGTGTGGTAATGTTCGGTGAGTGGTCTTGGGTATGTTGTGTTCCATGGCCTGACTAACGTGCTCGTACCATGTGTCCAGTGATTGGTCTATTAGAGAAGTGTGCCTGTTGTGTAATTGTGTGGGTTACGGGTTGTTTAATTCTTGTTTGAAGTTTTCCCAGTTAGCTCGGTTATAGTTGAATCTTAGCCTGGCCGGGATCTGTATTGGGGCTGTGGAGTGTGGCTATGATAGGGAGATGATCACTATTGGGCCGGGTTCGAGTAGTATGTTTAAGTGGTGGTGTTGATTTGTTACAACGATGTGTGGGTATCCTGTGTGGCCTGCTCTAATGTACGTGGGGCATTCCGGTCCGAGGTGTACTACGTTGCCATGGCTCACGAGTGTGTTCAGGACCCGGCCTACTGCGTTGTTGGTATGGTGTCCTAGTGTGCGCCGTCTAGGGTTGAGATCGCCCAGAAAGTAGGCAGGTATGTTCCTCCTCATCAATCTGAGCATGTCCGCTATTGGAAAGATAGGTCTTCTTGGAGGGAGGTAGCAGGTGCCGAGTGGACCCGTGGTGCTGTTAATTTCTATTGCCAGAAAGTTTTCTTGAAATGTATCCTGGATTTTATCTTTTATATTTCTTTTAATTGTTATGACTATTCCATCCTGTAACGGATTTGGGCTGTTTTTTGGTATACTGTGTAATTGAATATCTTGATTTTATTTGAATTACCCTGGAGGTGAGAATTTAATATGATGACGTCTGGGTCCAGGGTCAGATATATGTTGTATTCGTGAGCTCTTGGTGTGGTCCAGGTCAGTACATTATGTTGAATTATTTTAAGTCTGGAGCTTGTTTGGGTCATTTTAGATGGTCGGTGTTCTCCTGAAGACCTTCTGTCAGTCAGCAGGCCAAGGCGGATTATGTTAAATGGTGACTGGTCAAGTCTCTCTATTGTGTTGTGTCTTGTAAGTATTCTTCCTTTCTTAATTAGTGTTTCCATGTGGGTGTCTTCTAGGTTTTTGTCTGTATATGTGTATGTTATCTTTCCTTGTCGTGTTCCTGCCAGGAGTCTTTCTGTTGAGACTATGGGGGGAGCTGTAGTGGAGAAAAATCGTAGACCAATTTCGTCTCCCGGGTCTTCATTCTCCGTGGTCCTTCTGGGTGACGGTGGTGGTGCCATAGTTACTGTTTTATTCTTTCTTGTGGTGCTGAATTTGGCGACGTGTTCTGCTTTTGTGGCGGATTCGTCTTCATCCTTATCTCCTCACTTGCTGGCTCGGGATGTATGTCGGGGTTAACCTGTTCCTGGGTCGATTGTTCTTGTTCTTCGGGGCTCTCTGGTCTGTATATGATGTTGAATAGGTAGAGGGTCACGTCGTTAGGGAATACCCTGTCCGGTAAGTTGTTGGCGACGAACATGTCCCTCGCTGCCTGAGCAAAAGTTCCAGGTCTGGTTATATTCATGATGTGGGCGTGGATTATGGAGGTCATTATTTTGATGGAGAGGTTATTTCCGAGCTGAAGCAGAATAGGTTGGTTTGGCTTTTCCCGTGTCCTCTCCCTCTCCTCGTCCTTCTTTTGACTAATTATTGCTTTCCGTGTGGGGCCGCGGGCTGCCAGTGTTCTGTGTTCTCCACAATAGTCTAAGCCTTTGGGAGCATCTTTGTCTTTACACTCCCTGAAGGTGTGCCCCTTGTTCCAGCATTCAGAACAGTACTTGGTGTCTTTGTTGGGGCAGTCTGTAGCCGTGTGTGTGTACTGATAACAGTTCCAGCATGGAGTAAGGGGGAAGAATTCCTCCTGCTCCACCTGGCTGCTGCTGACATGGTAGTAGGAGAGACAAAGTCCTTCCTGGATTGCACTTTGGGCCATGGCTATTTCCGTGAACCTAATTTTGAGCATGGAGGGCAGTCTGGGCAGCCTGACCACTTCCTCCACCTTGGCCCATTGGTTCCTATGTTCTATGTCAGATACCAGTTTCTGTTCACTTGCTTCTGTGATCACTTTATCCAATCGTTTTCCGAGCTCGGAGTTGTGGAGGCACTGCGACTTTAAACTTTGCAGACTTGAGCTTCTTTGTGCTGTCGCCCGATAGGAGTAACTCAACACCCTTCTCGGTCAGGCACAGGGAGCTTACTTCCCTAGTGTTAATAAGTGTTCACTTATAGACGTGAGCTAGTGTACCTATTCGGAGGGGGGGGGGAGAGGGATTCAAAAATGCGACCCCTTTCCTAGGTGGACCCGCACGATCACGGTTACCCAGGAAGGCTCGGTGGAGGGATGGGTTCTGCTCCTACTCCCTTTCGTGTTCACAAACTCCTGGGAGGGAGGTGAACAGTTACAGGGGGAGCCCAAGGACGAATAGACAGAGCGCATCCAACCTTCACAGTGAGCGGACGTCCCGGCTCCTGTTGACCGTTACGACTGTCAGCCTTGTTTTTCACGTTGGGTTCGCTCTGGCTGCTTTATCTTGTAGTTGTACATGGATACATTGCGCTTCTTCCCTATCCTATCCTCTCGCCTAGAGTCCCTGCTGTTTGGTAACGACGGAAACCCCTGCAGGCAGAGCCACAAGGGGGGCCCTCAGAGGGCTGCTGAGTCGAGACAGTAAGGGCGGCAACATTTTCTGTTAGGTATTCGGCAGTGCTTCATAACCTGTCACTGCTAGGTGTTAGGGCTTGGCTAGGCCCCCGTCAGGGGATTGTCTGTTCACCCTACCCCTAGACCCGTCTTTACTCGCCCAGCAAGCGGACAGAAGGAGCGGCATCCATGGGGTTTAGCTGAGGTGGACAGATTAGGTAGGATTTTCATGTATGCTACTGACCATGGCCAAAGTGAGAGTAAAGATCTCCGCAACCCCGACCCAGGGGTCTCGGATAGGGCTAAAAAGGCTATCGAGTGACCTAAGGTTGAGGATAAATAGACTTGTGGATCAAGGTTCGCTTTGCAGACACAACGGATGCAAAAAGAATGAAGGAGAAGGGGCTCTATGCCTCTGGCACTTCCATCTCATCACACCAAATAGAATATGAAAAGTATACGCCCATCCAACAATGTATGAAGTGCTATAAATACAATGACCAAATGACCAAGAACTGCCCCCTGCAAGGGGTCATATGCTCTGAGTGTTCATCTGATCAACACTTCTACAAAGACTGCCGTAGCACCATCAAAAAGTGTGTCGTCAGCGAGGGTGACCACAGGACCTTCTCTGCCACCTGCCTGGTCAGGAAACAGGTAACTCAAGAAACAGAGAAGAAACTGACCGAAATAACCAAACAAAAAGAAACCAGAAAAGACCACTCGGTCGACGATCATGGCTTACAGCCAAACACTAAAAGACGCTCTGAAAGAAACTCAAGCAGACTCACAAAAACTCAACGATGTCAGCGAGACCATGGAAGTCCTGCAATCAGAGATAAGAACCATCAAGGACTCAATAAAACAGACAGTTATATATATATATATGCAACGCCTGCCTCGTCTCTGGATACTTCCCTAAGATGTTCAAAATCGCCGTTATTCGCCTCATATCAAAAGCAGGGAAGCCTCCAAACAAAGTCGAAAACTTTCGACCAATATCGCTGCTAGAGGTACCTGCCAAAATCCTCGAAAAAAATGGTAAACAAGCAATTGCCGATGTATCTGGAGGACGAAGACGTGCATAATCCCCGCCAGTTCGGCTTCTGCCAGTACCGAGGCACATCCACCGCCATAGCTCAGGCCTACGAGCAGATCGCCAACGCCATGACTGGCCGCCTGCAGTGCAACGTAGTACTGAGGGACGTCAGCAAGGCGTTTGACAAAGTTTGGAACGCGGGGCTGCAGTATAAGATCATACAACTGGAGCTACCCGAAAACCTGACGCGCCTGCTGTACAACTTTAATACGACCAAGCGCCACCCTACCAGGAGACAGTGGAAACCATCCACCTGAGAAATAAAACAGAGGCCCTCAACGTCAGGTTCCATCGCCTAGGGAATAAGGTTTGAGACAAGCTCCTGGACGACCCTCACAGCCCAGACCACCTACGCGGGGAAGACATCAGCGGATGGCGACCCCACGCCTGGTGGCCCCGGAGTCTACCCGCACTACAACAACCCAACCCGCCACAGTGATCCACCTTAGATTAAAACTTAGATGATGTAAGTTCACATTTAACAAGTCCCAATCTAGTGAGTCCATGACGTAATAATTATTTTAATAAACATGTAATTGTAAAATCAAACTAGTTATTGTCTACTAAAGTAACCATTGTGCAACCTCATCCTAAATCCTAGGTTAGCTTAGTTAGCCAACAAACTCTGTAATATGTAAAACAAGGGGTGTCGTCCCCCTCTGTTTAACTCATTAAACTTCTTTTCCAACCTTTCCCCCCACGACTATATGTTGTGACTTCTCCATCCCTCATGTCTGGCTGTGCCTTGAGCCCCAGCATTCCTTCCATCCTTTCCCCACCTTGACCTAAAAAAAAGGACGAATACCCCTCTAGGGTGCAGGTCCCCAGGCCAGGGCGAGAAAGAAGGAAGGACAGCCCCTGGTGCAAGTAACACCAGTGGGACAGCGGCACAACTCCGCTGCAGGAAGCCGTTACAGAGCACCCAATCTGGGCCGCCTCTGATCAGGAGACACCCCTGATCAGTGGGGGGATACACAGAGGGCGATGTCTGGAGCGAGCTTCCCGAATGTTTGGGTGGGCATGGTTAGTGGCGTCAAGTAATGGTAGTTTGCGCTCCAACGGTCGTCAACAGTTTAGGATAAAGGCTGGCTGGCTGGCTGGCTTTGGCGGTGAAGGGTCTTGAGAGAGGTCCAATCACGGCGAAGGCTGGCTGGTGAGTGTGAGTGAGTGATAGTCTAATCCTCGTGGAAGGAGCTGCAGGGCCTTTATATTGGAGATCTCCAGCCGGCATCTGGGTGTGTCTAGATCGGCTGTTAGGTCAGGTAACAGAAGTGCTGGCTGGGTAGCAGTTCCTTGAATTAACAAGGTCATGACGCCTGGTTAAGCTAATCGCGTGGCTGTGAGAATTCTTGTTCCCTTTGTGACCTTGACCTCCTTTGGGTCAGGTCCTTGTCTCACCTTAGTCACTGTAGGGTGTGTCAACTTCCGTGGGTGAACACGTGCTCCCCTGGTTACTGCTAAGTCTGTGTTATACTACTGGCCTGGATGCTTTGGTCTGATAGATATACATTATAAAGCACAGGGGCCAGAGCTTCAGCACACTCCCTCAGAACACGATGGGGTATTCTGTCCGGTCCATGCCCCTTACTTCCCTCCAACCTGGATAACACACCGGCATCCCTGCGAGTGAAGATTATATGAAAGTGCATAGGTTCAGTAGGAGGAGCAGGGGAAGGAGGGATAGAGTTGGAATCGTCTAAGGTGGAATTAGAGGAGAATAAGGTGCCAAAGAGATTGACTTTGTCAGGGGGAGAGTTGGCTATAGAGTTATCAGGTCGGAAGAGAGGAGGAAAAGAAGGAGTGCAGAAGTTATTACAGATGTTTTTGGTTAAGGACCAGAAGGATTTACTAGAGGAAGAACAGAGTCTTTATTTTTATAAAATTCCGCTTGGCCCTAAGAAGAATAGCCTTACAACGATTCCTAGAAGTAATAAAAGAGGTGTGGGTAATAGGAGAAGGAGATAGTTTCATAGCTCGATATGCCCTATCTCTCACCCTGCAAGCAAGAGAGCAGGAGCGATCAAACCATGATTGTAAAGTGAAAGTTTTGGTAGAAGATGGGATAAATGCACTCATACCACACTGTATAACTCTAGCAATGCTGTCAGCACATACCGAGGCGTCCCTACGAGTGGAGAAACAACATTCATCCCAAGGAAAGTCGGTGAGGAATTCTCGCAAGGCTTGCCAGCTTGCCCTCCGATAGTGCCATAGTTGACGTTTAGAAGGGGGTGGGGGAGGTGGTCGTGCCCAGTTTGATTTAATAGAAATAAGATTGTGATCAGAAGACCCTAAGGGGGCAGAAATTGAGTGTGAATAGTGTGAGGGGCTAAAGGTAAAACAAAGACCAAGAATGTTAGCAAGTTGATCGCTTTTAATTATTTGTTCCAAATGATTAAGTAGGGAAAAAGAGAATGCCTCAGCTCCACCTGGGTCATCCCTTGCAGAGCCAAGCCACTCTCTGTGATGTACATTGAAATCCTCTAAGTAGAGGATTTCGGTGTTGGGGTTTGTGGATAGCAACAACTCATGGCAAGAAGTGAGATAGTCAAGAGTTCCAAATAGTTGGTAGAGTTGGGAGAACAGTACAGGAAACAAAGAAAAATAGTCACAGTTGGTAGAGATATTTTGAGCCAGATGACATCATAAAGGGAAGATTCAAGATCCGTGAGTCGGGCTATAGGTGTACGTGTGTTGCAGTAGGCCCATACACCTCCCTTAGAACGGAAGGAGGTATAAAGGTTGTAGTTGAAGACTTGAAAAGGTGTGGGTGAAGCTGCTTTGGTCAGTTGAAGTTCAGATAGTGGTAAGAGGTCGGGGGAAGAGGTTAATAGATGGTGCTCCACAGAAGGAAAATTGGATCTCAGGCCGCGAATGTTGGAAAAATGAAGTGTGAAAAAAGCCGATCCTCCAGCAACCGAGGTGGCGTCAGTTGAGGCCCCAAAGTATATAAGTCCATATTAGAATCAACAAGACACAGACATCAACTCTCTCGTGAGTTTAAAAGAGACAGACATGATGACGAGTCATGCAAAGAATTTTTAAGAAAAATAAACAAAATACAGAGAGATATAAAGCGAAGGAAATCCTGTAATACGCCTCCGTACTGTTGATACATTTTATAGGTGCATCCTCTTCATCATTTTGACCAGTTATCACCTTACTAGCCGTTCAGGTGGTCGGTCTATCTAGTACAGGAGGAAACCCGAGACCGGGAAGCCTGTAGTGAGAGTCGCACTGGATAACACCCTTCTTCCCTGTGCCTGGGCCGAGGCTCGAACCCTTGACATACAGGTGAGAGTTACGCTGTACCACCAACGTCCTCTTGCCCTTCCTAACATTAAACCCATTCCTTTGACTACTTCTGAAGCTGACAGAGATCTTTCTATAGCTCTTCACAGTCTGTTTGGTTCTTAATTTACCTGAATAACTTGGCATTGTCCTCATCATTAGTAAGGAAGAGTGTATATCTTCTGGCTTGTCATTAATGAAACAAACAAACAACAACGGGCCTAATACACTGCCCTGTGACGGGTACACTTGATGAGTTCGTGTCATTAATCACCACACACTGCTTGCGGTCATGACCATGCTAGGACATTTCCCCGAATCCCGTACCCTTCCAGTTTGATTTTCAGCCTTTCGTGGGGTACACTGTCGAAAGCCTTGGCAAAATCTAGGCATATATTGTCGATATTACCACCCCGTTCCAGAATATGGGTTCAAATATCCTTTACCTTGAGCAATTGTGTTAAGCAGGAGCGCCTCGGCATAAAACCGTGTTGGCAATCCTTTACAAGGTTGTTTCGTAGTAGAAGTTCCATCGCGGCATCTCTGATAATACTCTCAAGCACTTTACATATTATGCTGGTCAGGCTCACCGGTCTATAGTTGTTCGTGGAGTGACGATCGCCCTTCTTGAAGATAGGACTCACATAAACCACTTTCCATTCACTGGGGACCATTTGTTCATCCAGGCATTTACAAAACAGGATCTTCAGGGGCTCGGCAAGCGCGTTGCACAGCTCCCTTAGCACTCTAGGATGCACCATGTCAGGGCCGGGACTCTTATGGACCTTTAGCCTGGACAGTGTATTTCTAATACCCTCTTCTGTGAACACAATGTGGGTCAGTGCTGTGTCGAACCGTCTGTCCTCAAACGCAGGAAGGTTAATAGCATCCTCTCTAGTGAACACCGAGAAAAAGAAGCTGTTCAGAATCTGCGTAACTACCATCTTCAAGCCTTAGATATGTTAAGCTTAAACTTATTTTTTTATTTTGACTTTGCATAATGGTAAAAAGCTTTTGGGTTTGACTTGACCTCACTCGCACTCCGCCTCTGGAAGTCTTTATCAGCCCTTCTACACTCTGCCTCAGCTTGGTTCCTGGCTCTTGCATACATCCTCCTGTCCTAACCCACGTCTGGAATTTCTTAGTTTTCTTGTTAACTTTGTCCACCGCCGCACGGTTCACGTGTAGCTGCCTCCTTGTATCCCTGGAGCCAGTGGGTTTGGTCTTGGGTATATAACTATATATTTATCTCTCAAATAGATCACGTTATTCACTATAATGTTGAGGGTAGTATCTGCGTTCTTGTTTACCAGCGAGTCAGGCCAGTGAATAACCCTCCCTCAACCTGTTGTAATCACCACTGTAATACTTGAACCTTGGCCAACGGGGGCCAGGTGTGGCCACTATACCTTCCTCGTTAGTTATGATGAGGTCCAGAAAATTGTCTGCCAGAGTTTCTACAAAAGAGTAGCTGGATTACTAAGGTCATTTGGCGCGGTTTAATTCGTGCAGTCGATGTGGCCATATAGTTAGAGTCTCCCATGACGGCCAGGGTTGAGCGCCGTCAATTAAGGCTCCTAAGTTCCCTTGGTTTACTGGGGAAGATTTAGTCTTTGTTGAGAGTTTGGTTGTCATGGTAACAATGTTGTAAAGTTCTTGGTATTTGTGATGCGTCAGTGGGCGAGTTTTTATATTAGGTTGAGAGGAGAGAGACTGTTGCCACAACTTATATTAGAGATTATTAAAGAGAATGTTACAACTCTTATATACATTATTTGTACATCAAAAAAGGTTTTATATAAATGTTTAGTTTTTCTGGCAACAAATACTGGCACACTGAGTTGATCTATCCTTGTGTTATTATCGCCGCTCACTCTAATAAATGTATTTTAACCTTAATGAACACTTTATAAATGTGAGGCTGTACTCTCAAGTAACTGTTGACCTTTGTTCCTTAGTAATGACCAACCATGGCGACACCACCACCACCACCACCACCACCACCACCCATTACCGGGGAGGAGCAGAGCAACAGGTCAAAACTCATCGAAACACTGGAGAAACTGGGTCGCCAAGTCTTGCTGGATATGTACACCCGAGCAGCACGTCAGGAGGGGAAGGCCGAAGACATGAAGCTTCCCGAGTTCCTGGAGAGTAAAGGCTTCACCAAGACACAGTTAAAGAAATCATTTAATAAGGATCAGCTTAAGATACTTGACGCCGACCCTTCTGGCAAGAAATATGACATCTCGCTACTGTACCTGTGCATCACCTTGTTGCGTGGCCCTGCTCCTGGTGGCCAGCTGGACCCCCTTCAGGAAAAACTCAAAGCTGTAAAAGATTTTCGCAACGAAGTGCTTCACGGGGAGTTAGCCGTCAGTCCTGAGGATTATAAGAACAAGACGGAGGAGCTGAGAAAACTGTTGAAAGACGTATATAGTGAAGGAAAAGATGTGTTTAACATTGATCAAGATGAAGTAGATAACCGGGTTAAAACCATAGATGAAGACATTAACTACATCAGAGACAACCTCCTGGACCCCGAGGATATAACCAGCTACAATATTGACATCATAGACCAGTCTGGTAAACAAGAGTTGGTGGAGCTGTTTGGTAGACGGACAAATGTTAATCCTGTGTCGTTTATTGCCGGTACAGACTTTTTTCTTGATATTGCCTCTGTGTTCACACGCATACAAGTTAAGGTGAAGCGGGATACAGTTGCCCAAGATATACCATATGAAGACATTCTAAAACTTGCCATTGACAAAGGCAAAAGAATCATACTTATTGAAGGTGTTGCCGGTGTTGGTAAGACGACCATCTTAATAAAACTACTAAGTGATTGGAAGGCCGACAAGAGCACCATACAATGTCTTACTAACTTCCTGCTGCTCTTCCATGTTGAAGGGAGGAATCAACACATCAGGTCTTTTTCAGAGCTCGTCCAGTCACAGATGCCAGACACCGCTAAGAAGTGTCGAGGAGATGACATGATCAAATGTGTCCAGCATTTTAAGGTCCTCGTGCTGGTGGATGGCCTCGACGAGTTGAATACAGCATCAAAAGCACTGGTCCAGGATGTCTTATGTAATTATAACTTTACTGTAGTCTGTACTACAAGGCCAGAGAGGGTGGACGACTTCTACAAAACTCTTCCACCTCACCTGGAAGCTGTCCATTTACGACTTGTTGGTATTCCTGCTGAAAGTCGTGCAACTTGTGCAAAGAAATACCACAACCAGCTAAAAAAAGCTGGCAAGAGTACACAGAGTACACGAGAACTGGTAGAGTACCTGGAGAGTGTGTCACGTCATCTCCAAGAGTACCTAAGATTGCCCATGAACCTGGTATTCTTAACTCTCATATGGGCCGAAGATCCAAGTACTGTAAAGAATATGACAACGGCCACACAACTGTACAGTAAAGTGAAGGATATGACGACAGAAAAATTAGTGAAACGACTGATAGATAAACCGGACACAGTTATATCTGCTAGTAGTGTGAAGAGTAAGGTTGAAAAGATCTTTAAAGTGATGTGTCGAGAATCCCTTGTAAGCCTGAAATATGACTCATTAAATGTGTCAGAGGAGATGAAAGACAACCTTGAACAAACATGTCGAGGTGTTAACATTCTGCTCAAGGAAGTTATCGGCGCCTTCCTCATCACGAGCAACACTTACGCTCTCTGTGTAGGAGTTAAGTCATGCTTTAGTTTCCCCCACAAGGGAGTTCAGGATTTCTACAGCGCCTTGCATATAAGGGACTCGCTTCAGGGAGACAGGCCAAATATGTCTCAAGGTCCTCGCACCATCAGGGAGGTCCTGCAGGAGCTACACAAGGATGACCCGTCGTCTCTGACTCTGACCAAATACCAGAACGTTCTGGTTCATCTAACTGGCATTTTATATGTTGACGGCGGAGGAGAGGTAAAGGAAGACAAGGCAGAAGAACTGGTCCGCCTTCTCCACTCTTCCGGTATGACAGACGAGAGTCAGTGGGAGGACCTGATAAATGACGTGAAGTGTGACGCTACCTTGTGTAAATACGTCGCTAAACATATTCCACATTTGGTGACAGGTGACATAAGGGTCAGAGATAGCAGTGTGTCAGTCTACACCACTCTACTCCCTCTTGGTCGACCAGACGAGATAACCGTAAGAATTGATGGAGACCCAGACAACATTCCCCACATGGTCGACCTGATGAAGGTGGTGGCTGCGTGTAACAACTGTGAAGTAAACATACATATGAACCATCACTGGAAGCACCCAGACACCTGCAGCCCCTCTCTTGACTCAGCTCTCCAAGACTTCTTTAAAAGGTAAACTTGACATAATTATTCTTACAATAGTATACTAAAGGGTCCCACCTACAGTAGATATTATTCCATAAATTAAAAATATTACCTAAATAATAACAGGAAACAATTATCGGCATATATTATTCAGTTCATTATTTCAGTATTAATCATACAGCTGTTTGACAATAAGCTGCTGAGGTAGTTAGATATGTTGACTTAGTTAACCTTTGACATGTTACCTTCTAACACTTGAATAATAATAATAATAATAATAATAATAATAATAATAATAACAATAATAATAATAATAATAATAATAAAATAATAACAATAAAAACAATAAAAATAATAATAATAATAATAATAATAATAATGTTAATAATAATAATAATAATAGTAATAACAATAACAACAATAATAATGATAATAATAATAAAAATAATAATAATAATGATAATAATAATTGATAATAATAATAATAATAATGATAATAATAATTGATAATAATAATAATAATAATGATAATAATAATTGATAATAATAATAAAATAATAACAATAATAATAATAATAATAATAATAGTAATAACAATAACAATAACAACAATAATAATAATAATATAATATTAATAATAATAATAATAATAATAATAATAATAATAATAATAATAATAATAATAATTGATAATAATAATTAATAATAATAATAAAATATAATAATAATAATAATAATAATAATAATAATAATAATAATAATAATTGATAATAATAATAATAATTAATAATAATAATTAATAATAATAATAATAATAATAATAATAATAATATTAATAATAATAATAATAATAATAATAGGTAAAGACAGATTAACGAGGTTGTAAGAATATTATATATTTTTTATTTTTACTCAAATTTCAGTTATTTAAAAACATTGTCATTATGGCAACACTCCCACCAAATATCTACTTAATATATAATTATCTTTTTACTAATACATTATTAAAATCTATTGTGACCCCTGGTAGCCGTTATTTATAGTCACCACTTGTATGTTATAAAAAAAAACAATAATATATTTTGTTTAATGTTTTATGAAATAATTATTTATGTGGAGTATCTAGAGTGTTTACCCTCACCGCCATCTTAACTCTGGTCAGTTACCCTTGATGAGTGACAGGGAGTGTCGCTGCTCTGTCTCACTGGTCTCCTCTTACCCTTGATGAGTGATGGGGAGTGTAGCTGCTCTGTCTCACTGGTCTCCTCTTACCCTTGATGAGTGACGGGGAGTGTAGCTGCTCTGTCTCACTGGTCTCCTCTTACCCTTGATGAGTGACGGGGTGTCGCTGCTCTGTCTCACTGGTCTCCTCTTACCCTTGATGAGTGACGGGGTGTAGCTGCCTCTGTCTCACTGGTCTCCCTGCTTACCCGCCCGATGAGTGACGGTGTCGCTACTCTGTCTCACTGGTCTCCTCTTACCCTTGATGGTGACGGGGAGTGTAGCTGCTCTGTCTCACTGGTCTCCCTCTTACCTTGATAGTGACGAGGGAGTGTAGCTGCTCTGTCTCACTGGTCTTCTCTTACCCTTGATAGTGACGGGGAGTGTAGCTGCTCTGCCTGCACTGGTCTCCTCTTACCCTTGATAGTGACAGGGTATGTACTCTGTCTCACTAATGGTCTCCTCTTACCCTTGATGAGTGACGGGGAGTGTAGCTGCTCTGTCTCACTGGTCTCCTCTTACCCTTGATGAGTGACGGGGAGTGTAGCTGCTCTGTCTCACTGGTCTTCTCTTACCCTTGATGAGTGACAGGGAGTGTAGCTGCTCTGTCTCACTGGTCTCCTCTTACCCTTGATGAGTGACAGGGAGTGTAGCTGCTCTGTCTCACTGGTCTCCTCTTACCCTTGATGAGTGACGGGGAGTGTCGCTGCTCTGTCTCACTGGTCTCCTCTTTCCCTTGATGAGTGACAGGGAGTGTAGCTGCTCTGTCTCACTGGTCTTCTCTTACCCTTGATGAGTGACGGGGAGTGTCGCTGCTCTGTCTCACTGGTCTTCTCTTACCCTTGATGAGTGACGGGGAGTGCTGCTCTGTCTCACTGGTCCTCTTACCCTTGATGGTGACGGGGAGTGTAGCTGCTCTGCCTCACTGGTCTCCTCTTACCGCCCAGTGGTGACGGGGGTGTAGCTGCTCTGTCTCACTGGTCTCCTCTTACCCTTGATGAGTGACGGGGAGTGTAGCTGCTCTGTCTCACTGGTCTCCTCTTACCCTTGATGAGTGACGGGGAGTGTAGCTGCTCTGTCTCACTGGTCTCTTACCCTTGATGAGTGACGGGGAGTGTAGCTGCTCTGTCTCACTGGTCTCCTCTTATATGTATTTACCTTTTTATTAATGTTTGATAAACATAGCAGTAGTCTGTAGGAGGGAACAGAGAGAAGGTTAACCAGGCCAGGGAAGCCAAACAAAATAATGATGACAAAGACGTTAAGTTCTTCCCTCAGTTACCACCATACTGTAGTTCTCTTTAATGATAATGGTCATACTACTACTACTACTACTACTACTGCTGCTATTACTACTGCTGCTATTACTACTACTACTACTACTACTGCTGCTATTACTACTGCTGCTATTACTACTACTACTACTACTACTACTGCTGCTATTACTACTACTAATAATAATAATTTTAATATTAGAATCACCTTAATTTTTGTCTCAGGTTATTTCACCTAAACATGGTAACGATAATTAGGTTAGGTTAACGATAGGAAGGTTAATGTTATATAATGTGGTGGGAGAATCTTGAGGTGATCCAGCAATACTTATCATTATTATACACAACTGTTGATCTATACAGCTACAGGGGTCAGGTGTTGAGGTGATCCAGCAATACTTATCATTATTATACACAACTGTTGATCTATACAGCTACAGGCGTCGGGTGGGGAGGTGATCCAGCAATACTTATCATTATTATACACAACTGTTGATCTATACGGCTACAGGTGTCGGGTGTTGAGGTGATCCAGCAATACTTATCATTAATATACACAACTGTTGATCTATACAGCTACAGGCGTCGAATTGTTGAGTGATCCAGCAATACTTATGGTATTATACACAACTGTTGATCTATACAGCTACAGGCGTCAGGTGTTGAGGTGATCCAGCAATACTTATCATTATTATACACAACTGTTGATCTATACAGCTACAGGCGTCAGGTGTTGAGGTGATCCAGCAATACTTATCATTATTATACACAACTGTTGATCTATACAGCTACAGGCGTCGGGTGTTGAGGTGATCCAGCAATACTTATCATTATTATACACAACTGTTGATCTATACAGCTACAGGGGTCAGGTGTTGAGGTGATCCAGCAATACTTATCATTGTATACACAACTGTTGATCTATACAGCTACAGGGTCGGGTGTTGAGTGATCAACAATACTATCATTATTATACACAACTGTTGATCTATACGGCTACAGGCGTCAGGTGTTGAGGTGATCCAGCAATACTTATCATTATTATACACAACTGTTGATCTATACAGCTACAGGGGTCGGGTGTTGAGGTGATCCAGCAATACTTATCATTATTATACACAACTGTTGATCTATACAGCTACAGGCGTCGGGTGTTGAGGTGATCCAGCAATACTTATCATTATTATACACAACTGTTGATCTATACAGCTACAGGTGTCGGGTGTTGAGGTGATCCAGCAATACTTATCATTATTATACACAACTGTTGATCTGCTCTACAGCTACAGGCGTCGAATTGTTGAGTGATCCAGCAATAGTATCATTGTATACACAACTGTTGATCTATATACAACTAGGGTCGGGTGTTGGTGATCCAGCAATACTTATCATTATTATACACAACTATTGATCTATACGGCTACGGTCAGGTGTTGAGTGATCCAGCAATACTTATCATTATTATACACAACTGTTGATCTATACAACTACAGGTGTCGGGTGTTGAGGTGATCCAGCAATACTTATCATTATTATACACAACTGTTGATCTATACAACTACAGACGTCGGGTGTTGAGGTGATCCAGCAATACTTATCATTATTATACACAACTGTTGATCTATACAACTACAGGTGTCGGGTGTTGAGGTGATCCAGCTATACTTATCATTATTATACACAACTGTTGATCTATACAGCTACAGGCGTCGGGTGTTGAGGTGATCCAGCAATACTTATCATTATTATACACAACTGTT
>NW_024741396.1:0-20129 GCF_018991925.1 Homarus americanus
TCAGTGCCATGAAACGGGGTGTGAGGGCGGGCACCCCTACAGTGCTGCGAACCGGGGTGTGACGGTTGGGCACCCCTTTACATGACCTGGGGTGTGAGGGTCGGGCACCCCTTCAGTGAAATGAATCGGGGTGTGAGGGCTGGGCACCCCTTCAGCACCATGACCCAGGGTGTTAGGGCCGGGCTCGAATTCAGTGCCAATAATCGGGGTGTGAGGGCCGGGCACCCCATCAGCACCACGACCCCGGGTGAGAGGGCCGGGAACCGCTTCAACCCCATGACGCTGGGTGTGAGGGCCGGGCTCCCCTTTAGGTCCATGACCCGGGGTGTCATGGCCGTGCACCCCTTCAGTGACATGACCCGGGGTGTGAGGGCCGGGCACCCCTTTAGTGACATGACCCGGGGTGTGAAGGCTGGGCACCCCTCCAGCACCATGACCCGGGGAGTGAGGGCCAGGCACCCCTTCAGTGCCATGACCCGGGGTGCGAGGGCCGGGCACCCTTTCAGTGCCATGAAACGGGGTGTGAGGGCCGCACCCTTTCATTGACATGACCCGGTGTGGGAGGGCTTGGGCGCCCCCATCAGTGACATGACCCGGGGTGTGAGGGCCGGGCACCCCTTCAGTGACATTACCCGGGTTGTGAAGGCCCGGCACCCCATCAAGACCATGACCCGGGGTGTGAGGGCCGGGCACCCTTTCAGTGCCATGAAATGGGGTGTGAGGGCCGGCCACCCCTACAGTGCTTCGAACCGGGGTGTGAGGGCCGGGCACCCTTTCAGTACCATGAATCGGGGTGTGAGGGCCGGGCACCCCTTCAGCACCATGACCCGGGGTGTGAGGGCCGGGCACCAATCGAGCACCATGGCCCGGGATGTGAGGGCCGGACACCCTTTTAGTGACATGACCCGGGGTGTGACGGCCGGGCACCCCTTCAGTGACATGACCCGGGGTTTGAGGGCCGGGCACCCCATCAGCACCATGACCCGAGGTGTGAGGGCCGGGCACCGCTTCAGCACCATAACCCGGGGTGTGAGGTCCAGGCACCCCTTCAGTGCCATGACCCGGAGTGTGAGAGCTGTGCACCCCTTCAGTGACATGACCCGGGGTGTGAGGGCCGGTGAGAGCTGGGCACCCCTTCAGTGACATGACCCGGGGTGTGAGGGCCGGGCACCCTTTCAGTGACATGACCCGGGATGTGAAGGCCCGGCACCCCTTCAGTGACATGACCCGGGGTGTGAAGGCCGGGCAACCCTCCAGCATCATAACCCGGGGTATGAGGGCCAGGCACCCCTTTAGTGCTATGACTCGGGGTGTGAGGGCCGGGCACCACTTTAGGTACATGACCAGGGGTGTGAGGGCCGGGCAAACCTTCAGTGCCATGGCCAGGGGTGTGAGGGCGGGGAACCTCATCAGTGCCATGACCAAGGGTGTGAGGACCGGGCACCCGTTCAGTGACATGACCCGGGTGTGAGGGCCGGGGACCCCTTCAGCTCCATGACCCGGTATGTGAGGGGCGGGCACCCTTCAACACCATGACCCGGGGTGTGAGGCCAGGCTCCCCTTCAGTGCCATGACCCGGGGTGTGAGGCTGGGCACCCTTTCAGTGACATGACCAAGGGTGTGAAGACCGGGCACCCGTTCAGTGCCATGAATCGGGGTGTGATGTCCGGGCACCCCTTCAGTGTCACGAATCGGGGTGTGAGGGCCGGGCACCCTTTCAGTGCCATGAAATGGGGTGTGAGGGCTGGGCACCCCTACATTGCTGCGAACCCGGGTGTGAGGGCCGGGCACCCCTTCAGCACCATGACCCGGGATGTGAGGGCCGGACACCATTTTAGTGACATGACCCGGGGTGTGACGGCGGGGCACCCCTTCAGTGACATGACCCGGGGTTTGAGGGCCGGGCACCCCATTGTATGTATATTATGTATGCTGGATTATGTATTATGTATGTATATTATGTATGTGCTCCATTTATATTTATTCAGCCTAGCTAGCAGCGTGTGGCAATGTTATTACCATATCCCACATGCTTAATTAATGTGCCTGGCGACGTATGGAAGCTGCTAATGTATCACTTGCCATACGTCGTCTATAGCAGTTGACCAGGAGCCTAGCTAGGGAGGAGTGCTACCCCCCCTCTGTGTACATACTCTTATCCAGTAAACCGAACCTACAAAACTATACAGGTGTTTGTGTTCTCTCCTGTATATAGAACTTATTACCCAGAACACCTAACATGGCGCAGTGCGTAGTTTTACTGGATTATTACGAGTGATTAGTGCAAGTTTGTGGAAAGCCGGCTTATGACTCCCGCCTTTGTGTCAACCCCGCGTCATCCCTCGAAGAATTTCGCAACTTTGAGCAGTGTCAGTGACAGTGATTTTCTGTGAAGTGTTAAGTGCATTGTGTGTTTCGTGCCATTCATGTGTGACCTTGTTCGAACGGATTTCCAAGGTATACGGCATGTTCTGGGCATTTGTGGGGTGTAGAGCTCAGCGCACCCTCCTCTGACCGTTTACAGAGAGCGACTGAGCTACTCCTGTCTCCACCCCCCTCCCTCACAGCGCCGCCTCCACCCCCCCTCACAGCTGGGGCGAGACGCTCTGCCTGCCTGGGACACACACACATACATGTACTAACACTTGCTGACCGCGCGGCTTCATTATATATATTTTATATATATAACCTACTTATCTGTGTATTTAATTAAATTTTTTTGTCTGAAATCTTGTTGATACGACGGGCTGACCGGTCAACACTGATTTAAGACACAGTACACAGATAAAGTAGTTATGTCTCATGCCTTACGTAGCCGTGGACCCAGCGCCTGGATGAGTCAAGCGGATGATAGTCCCCCAGAGATGGATGACCAGGCCGGCCACGACGCTCCAGCTCCCACAACATCGCGCAGCCCTTCACCTCAACATTCAGCGTTATCTCCAGAGATAATTGCCTTAATGAAGTTTATGAGAGATGAGAGACGCGAGGATGAAGCTCACAGACGTTTGGCGGATGAGCACAGAAGGCAAGCAGAGGCAGAACGAGACCACCAACGGAGAATGGAAGACAGTGCACGGTTTGAAGCCTTGATATCTCGCCTCACTGTTAACCAAGCCCCTGGCTCTAACACTGCCTCGGTACTGAATGGTTCAGATACCTCATCCATGCTTCCTTCACGCCCCCCAGCCCCACCTAAAGCAGCAGCTCAAACACCGCCCATCTTGGAGCCTGATGTAAATTTCCAGACTTTTCGCGAATGGCGGCGGCGGTGGGCTGATTATGCTACAATGGTGGATCTCCAGAGTTTGTCACAGCCTAAACAACTCATCCAGCTGCGTATGTGCCTGTCCTTGGAAGTTCAGCGTGTCTTAGAACATACGTTGCAGGTACCCCCAACCTCTTCGCTGTCTGTAGAGGAGGTACTGGACGTTCTACAACGGCACATCAAAGGACAGCAGAATGAAGCTCTGCGCAGGAGGGAATTGTTTAGCTGCAGACAGATGGAGGGTGAGTCTTTTGACGCTTTTTATGTACGTCTTAAGAGAGCCTCGGAAGAGGTAGATATATGTTTAGGCCACCACCAGCAGTGCGAGGAGACCCAGTTGAAGCAGGTGATCCTGATGGGTGTTAAGGACGAGGAACTTGTCCAACGCCTCACCTCCCTCGACTCTTCCTCTTCTCTTCAGGATGTGTTGACGATATGTCGCTCCTATGAGGCTGCCAGGTGTGCCACCTCTGCCATCCGAGCTCCCCCTACAGCTGTACGCGCTGTGTCCCGGTACAAGAAGGACAAGAAGTCTGCTCCTACGCCTTCGCCCACCACGTCCACGCCCGGTTCATTTTGTAACAACTGTGGTAAGCAGCACGGAACACAGGTGTGTCCAGCTGCTCAGTCTACCTGCAACAGTTGTGACCGTATGGGCCACTGGTCGCTCACAGTGCGGTGCCCAGCTAAGTACGTACAGTGCAATGTGTGCGGTCGTCTGGGCCACTATGACAAGTGTTGCCCTACCCACGAACCCAAGGGACAGCGTCGGCGGAAGCTTCGGCGCCCTTCTACCAGTGAGGGCCGCCCACAGTCGCCAAATCAGAGGCACGACGACCCTGGACAAAGCCCGACCCATTTTAGGAGGGTGTACTCCTCGCATCCCAGGACCAAAGTCCCCCAGTACATCAGCGTCATCGTGACCTACGGCGGTGTGTCATCCCGTCTTCAGATGTTGCCCGACACCGGCGCTGATGCTACAGTCATCGGTCCCCAGCATTTGCGATGCTTGGGGCTCTCTCCAAGCGATCTAGGACCGCCTCCCGAGGACCTCTGCGTCACGGCAGATGGTTCACAGATGGCCCCAGCCCTGGGTTCACTCTATGCACATGTCACCTTTGGCAACAGGTCGTGTCAGGCCTGGATTGACGTGCATAATGGTGTCCCGACTCCCTTGCTGTCCTACAGACATTGTCAAGAGTTGGCCATCATCTCCCAGGACTTCCCAACACCGATTCTCGAGGTAAATTACGCCAACAGGGTGCACGAAGGGAGCAGCAACTACCCTGCTGCCGCCCTACCCCTACCTCTGGCCAGTGACACCTCTCCTTCGGTAGCTGTCCCTGCTGCATCACGTCCCCACGCCTTGGCTCGCCTTCACGACAGTCACCGTGGAGCTGCGGCCACCAAACGACGTGCACGACAGACTGTGTTCCGGCCTGGCATCGACCCCGACATCTCCAATGCTGTCCAGGTGTGTAAGCCCCGCCACGTATTACAACCCAGCCAGCAGCAGGTACCCTTCATGAGTGACGACAACCCCACCCGCCCCTTTGAGTCTGTGTCGGCCGACTTTTTCTGTGTGTCAGGAAAGTCCTTCCTGGTTATCGTCGACCGTCTCTCTGGTTGGCCGGTTGTCATCAAGGGCGGTAATGACACGACGTCTGCCGCCACCATCAGCAAGTTCCGCCACTACTTCCGTGACGTGGGCGTTCCTGTACGCCTGCGAACCGACGGAGGGCCTCAGTTCACAAGCCGGGACTTTGCTGCGTTCCTTGACCGATGGGGAGTCCGGCATGTGTTGTCATCGCCCCATTACCCGCAGTCCAACGGCCACGCTGAGGCTGCTGTCAAATCTTTGAAGCACCTCATCCTTAAGGTGGCCCCTTTTGGGAATATTGACTGCGAGGCCTTCGACCGGGGTCTTCTTGAACTCCGCAACACACCTAACTACACCGGACGCTCCCCTGCCCAGGTTTTGTATGGACCCCCCTTCGTTCTTGTGTCCCTGCTCACCCTCAATCCTTCTCCAAGGAGTGGCAGGCCAAGACAGAGGATTGTGATCGCCGAGCCGCCGAACGTGTTCAGGACGTCGTCGCCCGCTACAACGACCACGCCCGTTCTCTCCCCAGGTTGAGTGTCGGCACCCAAGTCCGTGTTCAGGACCCGACCTCCCTACGTTGGGACAAAGTAGGCGTAGTCATGGGTCTCGGCAGGTCACGGGACTACCAGGTGCGGTTACCCAGTGGTCGTGTGTGGTGGAGGAACCGCCGTTTTCTCCGCCCCGTAACAATGCCTTCTGCTGGCCCCGCCACCAGTGTTGAGTCCCATACCCTTCCCAGTGATGAAGTCCCTCGACGCTCAGAACGGATCCAGAAGAAGAGGTCCGCTCAAGACTTTGCTATGAGCGTATAGGGGAGAGGGAGGTGTATGCCATATTATGTATGCTGGATTATGTGGTATGTATATGTGTATGTGCTCCATTTATATTTATTCAGCCTAGCTAGCAGCGTGTGGCAATGTTATTACCATATCCCACATGCTTAATTAATGTGCCTGGCGGCGTATGGAAGCTGCTAAGGTATCACTTGCCATAAATTAGTCTATAGCAGTTGACCAGGAGCCTAGCTGAGGTATACCTCTGTGTACATACTCTTATCAGTAAACCGAACCTACAAAACTACACAGGTGTTTGTGTTCTCTCCTGTATATAGAACTTGTACAGAACACCTAACACCCATCAGCACCATGTCCCGGGGTATTTGAGGGCCGGGCACCACTTCAGCACCATGTCCCGAGGTGTGAGGGCCGGGCACCGCGCTTCAGCACCATGACCCGGGGTGTGAGGTCCAGGCACCCCTTCAGTGCCATGACCCGGAGTGTGAGAGCTGTGCACCCCTTCAGTGACATGACCAGGGGTGTGAGGGCCGGGCACCCTTTCAGTGACATGACCCGGAGTGTGAGGGCTGGGCACCCCTCCAGCACCATGACCCGGGGTGTGACGGCCGGGCACCTTTTTAGTGCCATGACCCGGGGTGTGAGGGCCGGGCACCCCTTCAGTGTCATGAATCGGGGTGTGAGGGCCGGGCACCCTTTCAGTGCCATGAAACGGGGTGTGAGGGCCGGGCACCTCTACAGTGCTGCGAACCGAAGTGTGAGGGCCGGGCACCCCTTCACATGACCTGTGGTGTGAGGGTCGGGCACCACTTCAGTGAAATGAATCGGGGTGTGAGGGCTGGGCACCCCTTCAGCACCATGACCCAGGGTGTTAGGGCCGGGCTCGAATTCAGTGCCAATAATCGGGGTGTGAGGGCCGGGCACCCCATCAGCACCACGACCCTGGGTGTGAGGGCCGGGAACCGCTTCAACCCCATGACCCTGGGTGCGAGGGCCGGGCACCCCTTTAGGTCCATGACCCGGGGTGTCATGGCCGTGCACCCCTTCAGTGACATGACCCGGGGTGTGAGGGCCGGGCACCCCTTTAGTGACATGACCCGGGGTGTGAAGGCTGGCACCTCCAGCACCATGACCGGGGAGGAGGGCCAGGCACCCTTCAGTGCTATGACCCCGGGTGTGAGGGCCGGGCACCCCTTTAGTGGCATGAACCGGGGTGTGAAGGCCGGGCACCCTTTCAGTGACATGACCCGGGGTGTGAAGGCCGAGCACCCCATCAGGATCATGACCCGGGGTGTGAGGGCCGGGCACCGCTTCAGCACCATGACCCGGGGTGTGAGGGCCAGGCAACCCTTCAGTGCCATGACCCGGAGTGTGAGAGCTTGGCACCCCTCCAGCACCATGACTTGGGGTGTGAGGGCCGGGCACCCCTTTAGTGCCATGACCCGGGGTGTGAGTTCCGGGCACCCCTTCAGTGACATGACTGGTGAGGGGCTGGGCACCCCTTCTGTGCTGCGAGACCTGGAGTGTGAGAGTTGGTCACCCCTTCAGTGACATGACCCGGGGTGTGAGGGGCGAGCACCCTTTCAGTGACATGACCCGGGGTGTGAGGGCCGGGCACCCCTCCAGCACCATGACCCGGGGTGTGACGGCCGGGCACCCTTTCAGTGACATGACCCGGGGTGTGAAGGCCGGGCACCCCTCCAGCACCATGACCCGGGGTATGAGGGTCGGGCACCCCTTTAGTGCTATGACCCAGGGTGTGATTGCCGAGCACCACTTTAGGTACATGACCAGGGGTGCGAGGGCCGGGCAAACCTTCAGTGCCATGACCCGGGGTATGAGGGCCGGGCACCACTTCAGTGACATAACCCGGGGTGTGAGGGCTGGGCAGCCCTTTAGTGACATGACCCGGGGTGTGAGGGCCGGGCACCCCTTCAGCACCATGACCCGGGGTGTGAGGGCCGGGCTCCCCTTCAGTGCCATGACCCGGGGTGTGAGGGCTGGGCACCCTTTCAGTGACATGACCAAGGGTGTGAAGACCGGGCACCCGTTCAGTGCCATGAATCTGGGTGTGATGTCCGGGCACCCCTTCAGTGTCACGAATCGGGGTGTGAGGGCCGGGCACCCTTTCAGTGCCATGAAATGGGGTGTGAGGGCTGGGCACCCTTACATTGCTGCGAACCGGGGTGTGAGGGCCGGGCACCCCTTCAGCACCATGACCCGGGGTGTGAGGGCCGGGCACCAATACAGTACCATGGCCCGGGGTTTGAGGGCCGGACACCCCTTCAGTGACATGAGCCGGGGTGTGACGGCCGGGCACCCCTTGAGTGACATGACCCGGGGTGTGAGGGCCGGGCACCCCATCAGCACCATGACCCGGGCTGTGAGGGCCGGGCACCGCTTCAGCACCATGACACGGGGTGTGAGGGCTAGGCACCCCTTCAGTGCCATGACCCGGGGTGTGTGGGCCGGGCACCATTTCAGTGACATGACCTGGGGTGTGAGGGCTGGGCACACCTTCAGAGACATGACCAAGGGTGTGAGGACCGGGCACCCCTCCAGCACCATGACCCGTGACGGCTGGCACCTTAGCCATGACCTGTCATGAATTGGGGTGTGAGGGCCGGGCACCCTTTCGTTGCCATGAAACGGGGTGTGAGGGCGGGCACCCCTACAGTGCTGTGAACCGGGGTGTGAGGGCCGGGCACCCCTTCACATGACCTGGGGTGTGAGGGTCGGGCACCCCTTCAGTGAAATGTATCGGGGTGTGAGGGCTGGGCACCCCTTTAGCACCATGACCCAGGGTGTTAGGGCTGGGCTCGAATTCAGTGCCAATAATCGGGGTGTGAGGGCCGGGCACCCCATCAGCACCACCACCCGGGGTGTGAGGGCCGGGAACCGCTTCAACCCCATGACCCTGGGTGGGAGGGCCGGGCACCCCTTTAGGTCCATGATCCGGGGTGTCATGGCCGTGCACCCCTTCAGTGACATGACCCGGGGTGTGAGGGCCGGGCACCCCATTAGTGACATGACCCGGGGTGTGAAGGCCCGTCACTCTTTCAGTGCCATGACCCGGGATGTGAGGGCCGGGCAACCCTTCAGCACTATGACCCGGGGTGTGAGGGCCGGGCTCGATTTCAGTGCCAAAAATCAGGGTGTGAGGTCCGGGCACCCCTTAAGCACCATGACCCAGGGTATGAGGGCCGGGCAACCCTTTAATGACATGACCCGTGGTGTGTGGTCCGGGCCCCCTTTCAGTGCCATGAACCGGGGTGTGAGGGACGGGCACCCGTTTAGGTCTATAACCAAGGGTGTGAGGGCCGGGCACACCTTCAGTGCCATGGCCAGGGGTGTGACGGCCGGGCACCGCTTCAGTGCCATGACCCGGGGTGTGAGGGCCGGGCACCCCTTCAGTGACATGACAAGGGGCGTCAGGGCCGGGCACCCCTTCAGTGCCATGAGCCGGGGTGTGAGGGCCGGGCACTCCTTCAGTGCCATGAAACTGGGTGTGAGGGCCGGGCACCCCTACAGAGCAATGAACCAGGGTGTGAGGGCCGGGCACCCCTTCACATGACACGGGGTGTGAGGGCCGGGCACCTTTTGAGTGCCATGAATCGGGGTGTGATGGCCGGGCACCACTTCAGCTCCATGACCCGTGGTGTGAGCGCCGGGAACCGCTTCAACCCCATGGCCTGTGGTGTGAGGGTCGGGCACCCCTTTAGGTCCATGACCCGGGGTATGTGGGCCGTGCACCGCTTCAGTGACATGACCCGGGGTGTGAGGGCTAGGTACCCCTTTAGTGACATGTCCCGGGGTGTGAGGGCCGGGCACCCCTCCAGCACCATGACCCGGAGTGTGAGGGCCAGGTACCCCTTCAATGCCATGAACCGGGGTGTGAGGGCCGGGCACCCTTTCAGTGCTATGAAACGGGGTGTGAGGGCCGGGCACCCCTTCAATGACATGACCCGGAGTGAGTGGGCTGGGCACCGCTTCAGTGCCATGACCTGGTGTGTGAGGGCCGGGAACCCCTTCAGTGACATGACCCGGGGCATCAGGGCCGGGCACCCCTTCAGTGCCATGAAACGGGGTGTGAGGGCCGGGCTCGATTTTAGTTCCATGAATCGGGGTGTGAGGGCCGGGCACCCCTTCAATGACATGACCCGGAGTGCGTGGGCCGGGCACCCTTTCAGTGCCATGACCCTGGGTGTGAGGCCGGTGACTCCTTCAGTGACATGACCCGGGTGTGAGGGCCTGGTACCCTTACAGCAGCACCCGGGTGTGAGGGCCGGCTCGATTTCAGTGCCATGAATCCGGGGTGTGAGGGCCGGGCACCCTTCTAGCACCATGACACGGGGTATAAGGGCCGGGCACCCCTTCAATGACATGACCCGGTGGGTGTTTGCCGGGTACCCTTTCAGTGCCATGACCCGGGGTGTAAGGTCCGGGCACCCGTTTAGGTCTATAACCAGGGGTGTGAGGGCCGGGTACACCTTCAGTGCCATGGCCAGGGGTGTGACGGCCGGGCACCCCTTCAGTGACATGACCCAGGGCGTGAGGGCCGGGCACTATTTCAGTGCCATGAAATGGGGTGTGAAGGCCGGGCAACCCTACAGTGCTGTGAACCGGGGTGTGAGGGCCGGGCACCCCTTCACATGACCCGGGGTGTGAGGGCCGGGCACCCCTACAGTGCCATGAATCGGGGTGTGAGGGCCGGGCACCTTTTCAGCGACAAGACCCGGGGTGTGAGGGCCGGCCTCGATTTCAGTGCGATGAATAAGGGTGTGAGGGCCGGTCACCCCTCCAGCACCATGACCTGGGGTATGAGGGCCGAGCACCCCTTCAGTGCTATGACCCGGGGTGTGAGGGCCGGGCACCCTTTCAGTGATATGACCCGGGGTGTGAGGGCCGGGCACCCCTTCAATGACATGACCCGGGGTGTGTGGTCCGGGCACCCTTTCAGTGCTATGATCCGGGGTGTGAGGGCCGGTCACCCCTTCAGCCCCATGACCCGGGGTGTGAGGGCCGGGCACTCGTTTAGGTCTATGACCAGGGGTGTGAGGGCCGGACACTCGTTTAGCTCTATGACCACGGGTGTGAGGGCCGTGCACACCTTCAGTGCCATGGCCAGGGGTGTGACGGCCGGGCACCTCATCAGTGCCATGACCCGGGATGTGAGGGCCTGGCACCTCTATAGTGACATGACCCGGGGTGTGAGGGCCGGGCACCCTTTCAGCACCATGACCCTGGGTGTGAGGGCCGGGCACCCCTTCAGCACCATGACCCGGTGTGTGAGGGCCGGGCATCCCTTCAGTTCCATGAACCGGGGTGTGAGGGCCGGGCACCCCTTCAGTGCTATGTCCCGGGGTGTGAGGGCCGGGCACCCTTTCAGTGACATGAACCGGGGTGTAAGGGCCGGGCACCCCTTCAATGGCATGACCCGTAGTGGATGGGCCGGGCACCCTTTCAGTGCCATGACCCGGGGTGTGAGGGCCGGTCACTCCTTCAGTGCCATGACCCTGGGTGTGAGGGCCGGGCACCCCTTCAGCCCCATGACCCGGGCTGTGAGGGCCGGGCACCCGTTTAGGTCTATGACCAGGGGTGTGAGGGCCGGGCACACCTTCAGTGCCATGCCCCGGGGTGTGAGGTCCGGGTACCCCTTCAATGACATGACCCGGGGCGTCAGGGCCGGGCACCCCTTCTGTGCCAATGAATCAGCTGCTTGTCCAATTAACCAGTCCGTTCACACATATTTATATTTGGGTTTTAAGTAACGAAACCCAAACGGTAGTTCCTTTGTTTTATTATAAAAGGTTGTATATATAATTCCTGAGTGTATATCAACCGTAAGTCTCACTGTCTAGGAGTGAATGAGAAAGGGACGGCGTTTATGTATGATAAACGTTAGGTCACGTCCTTACGATATGAGTTGTGGTGAGCTACTGAAGCTTAGGGGCATCGCAGTGCGTGCTTACAGAAATGCTGAGCTATGGGTCTCGCCCTCTTGGGTAAGTTGCCCGCTCACGTGTCAATCTCATGTCTTACTCATAGACAGTGGAAAGTTACAGGGTGGTGAATCTGAATATAATATCAGATGTATTGATCCATTTATATAATACGTTCTGTTGATGAGACAGGGGCCTATTACATCGCTCGGTCACCTACCAGCCGAGCTCCGTGAGGCCTAAATAACTCACAGAGTACAGTACATCCTAGACAACCTTAACCATGTTATAAACAGATATGTAGAAACTAAGCTGGGGAAATTACTGTAGGGGTATTCTCTACTACAGGGGACCTAGACTTTTGTGTCGTACGGGTTAGTATGTTATGAACAATGTTGAATTTGGACGATACTGCCCGGTAATAACAAAACAGGAACATTATTGCCAGAATTAACAGAACAGAGGGAATCGTAAGACTTGGTAGTGCAAATTCCCGTGACAGGTAAAATGGCAAGTTATTATTCAAATCAGCAAAATGTGTCTCGTTCAAGAAAGCTAACACATTTAATTTCTCTGATACTATTTGAATATCCTTGATAGTGAAATTCATTACAGGAAGTGGAATTAAAGCAGACTTGAGTTTTCGATTTAACGCAAAATGCTGATGAGTAGGCAAGGTCCGTAATGTACTACAAGTGATTTCACAGTAATCAGGAGCCTTGTAATGCCCTTTCACAACTAGCTGCTTAACACCATTTTGGCATTTTAAAATTACAGTAGTGAGATTTGGAAAGAACAAATACTGCACATTGTGAAGGTGAGCGTGGAACACAGTCTTTAGACTAACTGGCCTATAACTGCATTGCGCTAACGCTGTGCGTACATTTGGTTGTATGACTGCCAATTCACATATTCCTTCTGCAGCAGGAATAAATGCAAACATGTAGGCTGGACATACGTGTAGGTGTAGATAAGACGACTTACACCGTGACAGTACCTCAGAATCCTCTATTGATAATAATGAATATTCTTCATCTACTAAGAAAAGTTCTTTAGGCCTATCTAGGGTATACAGTGTGTCGTTCACAAACTAGGGGAAGGGTTCTAAATGCCATGCATTAAACTCATGTTGCCCTCGCATAGGAATGTGGATCAGAATTGCATTGTGCGCGAGGGTTGACTCCAACAGCGGGTAATAATAGTGAACCTCATTGTCATTGAAAATAGGAGTTAAATGATACTGCAACTTGGCTATTTTTAAAGCTTCAAGAAGCGTCTGCACAGGCACAAGCTTCGCGTCCACACGTCCTATCCCGGCATCTACAATGCTGTCTATTAGTTCCTTTTTAGAGGTTTACAATTTTATGAACTGAAATTTCAGCAGCATGCAAATATTCTGTGAAGTAAAGGAGCCATTCTAACGTCGGAATTGCTTTCTGTAACCTAGTAACATTCCTCGAAACTTGGTTAGACTCCATTATGATTGCATTAACCTTTGATTCTAGAGCAGTAATCGCGTGAAAGGTTTGAGAAATAACGCGATTCTGTTGAGATACAGCCTGAACGACAACGTTCATTCGGTCCCCCAATTTAGCTACATCATCGGCCGTTGCCGTGCCAAACAAAGCGCTTTGGATAAGACCCACAAAATTAAAGAGACCCCTTTTTCGTCGTGCCTGAGAATGCACTTCTTGAGCAAGATCCGCTTGAGATGCAGGTAGATTTTTCCCCGCATCAACTAGAAACTCGCGAAGGTTCTGGAGACGAAAGTGTAGAAGGTCTATAGTTTGTGAAACTATTGTCGAATACTTCGAAGCTGTGCTGAGACTATGATGGATGTCCAATGCTGATTGTAGTTGGCCGTCGACGTTTTCCATCTGACGCGGAAGTTGGAGTAGTGGCTGTAGTTCATACTTGATGTTCACCACGTCCTCAGCTATGAGAACGCTTCCGAGAGGTGCCACCAGTGCACCTGGTTTGAGGACTAATGTGGACATTTTCGTCAACACAACGGTGCCACAACAGAGTAGAAGCAAGACACTGACGATCCAAGCCATTCTGTAAGGAATTACAAACGAGTTAACGTCTACTCGCAGAACGTAGTTTCATACAATAGTCATTTGGGACATTTTGCTTCTGAACAGTCTGTAAGGATGTATCAATCACATTATCATCAACTTGAGGTAAGACATTTATCTGGGTCTTCTTTATACGATCCGCGTGCACGACATCTGCAATCTGTGCATTAGGCTTCCATATTTTGAATTTGTTGCCTGCTTCTTTTGAGATTATGCGGAATGGACCAGAAAATTTCGCCGAAAGTTTGGAGTTCCTTTCAGGTTCCCGTAACATAACAGCGTCCCCAACGTTCAGTGCGATAGGTTTAGCATGTTTATGTTGTTTGATGATCATTTCGGCGCGTGACGCCGCTAGCTGTGATCGCACTTGGTTATGAATTTCTGTAAAGACATGAATTTGTTTTGCCGCAAAATCATCCGTATTATATACCGGGTATGGCGCCTCTGTAAGGATGTCGTAAGGTAGACGTTTATCTGTGCCATAGACAATATAGTAGGGTGTTTTGCCCGTAGAGCTATTAACTGACCCATTAATCGACGCTGCAACCTGCGGTAACCAATCCTCCCATGCGTATTAAAAACCACTAACAATTGGACGCACTATTTCTAGGATTTTACGATTGGTTCTTTCAACAAGGCCATTAGCCTGTGGATGATGAGCTGTCACAAAAGTTTGTTTAATTCCCTATTGTAAACATATATGCTCTATTAGCTCATTCTTGAACTCTGTTCCATTATCAGAGAGTAGAACTTTAGGCGTAGTATATGGACATATGAGATTCATCACTATAGCATAGGCTACTGCTTCGGCCGTTTTGCTTTTTAGTGGGACCAAGACCACGAACCTGGAAAAATGATCCCCACACACTAAGACGTATCCTGATCCCTGATGACTCATTGGGAGTTGTAACAAGTCAACAGCGACTGTGTCAAACGGACGGTCTGGTGTAGGATATTGTAGAATCGGGGCAGGTGATCCTGTTGATCCTTTATGTTGAGCACATGCCAAACAATTAGCTATGTGTAATTCTATGTCTTTCTTCATAGTGTTCAGGAAATACTTCTTTCGTAAATCCGCTAAGCATTTATCACGACCTTGGTGACCTGCTTGTGGGACATCGTAGAACAATGTTATTACTGCTTTGCGCAACGTGTCAGGTACGACTATTTGAGACAAATTACCCTCAGGAGATTTTCTCGTCCTATGGAGTATGTTATGTCGTAATTCAAACTGACTTAAGGGAAGAAATAACTTGGGGAGTTTAACATCCTCGCCCGATTCGAGAGCAAAAATAACAGCTGACCAATATGGGTCGCGTCGTTGCTCATCTTCCAGCTGCGAAAGAGTGAATGCTGATACAGGCATAACTGGTGCTATATTTCTTGACAGAGCGTCGGCGACAACATTCGCCCTCCCAGGTAAATACCTAAATTCGGGGTCAAACTCTTGAATTGTCAGATACCAGCGTGCTAATCTGCCTGATAAGTTTCTGCCATGGAACAGTTCGGTGACTGCCGCATGATCAGTAAAAACAGTTATCTTGTAGCCAAAGATAATGTCTTTGAACTTCTTAAGTGCCCACACAACGGCTAACGTTTCTAAATGCGTCACCGAATAACGTGTTTCAGAATCGATTAGTTTGCGACTTGCAAATGCTATCACTCTAAACTTCCCACGCGTGTCCTCTTGCATGAGCACTGCTCCGACTCCAATTCCAGAAGCGTCAGTACAGAGAGTGAAAGGTTGAGTGTAGTCTGGGAATGCTAGAACCGGGGCATTGGTTAGCGCTGTCTTCAATGCCGTAAAACTTTCCTCGTGTTCAGCATCCCATATGAACACTGCATCTTTTTTGAGCAACCTCGTTAGGGGCGATGCTAATGTTGCATAGTCCTTGATAAAGGAACGATAATAACCAGATAATCCGAGAAAGCTACGCACATGATCATTTGAGGTAGGACGCGGGAACTGAGATACAGCTTTGACTTTATCATTAACTGTGTGTATGCCCTCACCGTCGACTACATGACCAAGGAAATGGATTCTGGATTTTAAAAACTCGCACTTTGAGAGTTTTATTTTGAGTCCTGCTGTGGAAAGTTTGGCCAAAACTTCACGCAGTTTTATCAGATGGGAATCGACGTCCTTACTGACTACTATTAGATCATCCAAATAAGCGCAGACTGTGTTACCAATTAGTCCGGCAAACAGGGTGTTGATCATTCTTTGAAATGTTAGTGGGGCATTTCTGAGACCAAATGGCATTCGTAGAAACTCAAAGTGGCCTAGAGGCGTGCTAAATGCCGTGATTTCTCGTGATTTTTCATCGAGTGGTATTTGCCAATACCCACTAAGCAAATCTAAGTTGCTAAATACCGCATTATCCTTGCCTAAGGATTGCAATATGTCACTCAAGATAGGCATTGGGTACCTATCAGGGATTGTTTGATCATTTACGCGCCTGAAATCTATGACAGGGCGCCATCCACCATCCTTTTTCGGGACGAGGAATAATGGGCTATTAAAGGGGGATTTTGAGTGTCTAATGACATTCTCATCTAACATACCCTGTACCATATCTTGCACTACAGCGCGCTGGCTATGAGGTAGTCTATAAGCTGGTACGTAAATAGGGTTGGTTCCTTCCTTTAACGCTATATGATGGGATGTTAAATCTGTCTGACCTAGCGTTTCCCCTGGCAAGGCTACTATTTCTATAGTCGGCAAGCAGCTCTAACAGGCGTGTCTTGCCCTGAGGATGATCGATCACCTTAACATGTGGTGCTATTTGATCTATCCTGGCCAGTCGAGTCTGTTGGCAATTCGCAACAATACCTCGAATTAGGAATTTATTTGGTTGCACTTCGACATTGCTGTGATATCTAGAAAATCACACACATAACATCCTTTCTTTAATTTCTTGATAATGTGAAATTGCTCCCGCAATCCCGTAGACTTGTGTGTGTGTGTCCACAGTAGACACAGCTGATTCCAAGGTCCGGTGATTGGGTCAATGCTCACAAAAATCCTGAGTACAGCAAACCGCCGCTAATTGTCACACAACGTCATCCACAACACCATACCTCAGAATGCTGAGACCATCTCTCAGACCGGATGTGTCATCATCACTAGGGTGGGTGCTGGGTGCTGGTAACTGGGGGTTGTTCACGCCATACGAAAGAATTTTGTTGACAGGATGTTGATTGATGAGTAGTCTCAACAACTGCAGTCACGTCCTGTCACACCCTGTGCAGTGAACGAATCATTTGCAGAAACTAATGTTCACTTCAGCTCACAGGATTGTTGCGTTGGTGAATTCCTCATTCTGGTAATGGAGAGTACTCTTCAACATTGCAGGTACTATCTTCCAACTCTTGCTTCTGTAATCACGCTGGGAAGGTGTGTGGTTGAGGTCGAGAGATATCTCTGACGCATGATCCGCCTTCCTCTTAATAGGATTGGTAGACAACACTTTCGTCCTAGCGGTGAGCATAGGTTCAGAATGACTCATTGCTGTGTAGGAAACACCTTTACACGTAACACTATTATTACGTGGATGAACATCTATCATGTTCTTTCGAAGAGTTGGTAGACCAAGTAACCCGTCAGCTGGCAAATTGAACTGCTGAACTATATAAAAGTCCGCGTAGAAGGGCGTACCACGTCTTGAGAATCTGAGAGGTAACGTCACCATTCCTTTGATGCTCAGCTGAGTACCTGAAACTCCTTCGAGCTCAGCGTTACTAGGCTTCCATTTGAATTTGCGGTGAGGGAATTTACGTTGTAACTCGTGATATGATGTCAAGGCCAATACATTAGCGCAAGCACCTGTGTCTATATCAAGAGCCAATCTGGTATTATCCACTCTCACCGGCACTGACAACACTTCCACTTTTCTAAGCGCCGCTATTAATGAGGCCGCTATAGAAATGCTGTGAGGAGGGGCGGGAATTACCCTATCTATCCCTCTCCTTGCTGTAGTGTGCGCTGGTCTTCTCCCGATGACTTGTCCTGGGGACGTTTCTGCTTGCGCCTATACGACACCTCCGTTTCACTTAGGTCCACTCCCCTAGCCTATATTAGTATATCGCACTCATGTGAACTATGAGATGTCGATTTGTGAAGAGCGCACCATTTGCGCACTTTCTGGGTAGGAGGAGGAGGTGCTGCTTTGGCTACCTCTCTGTTTGACCTTGAGAATGGCTTTGCACCGGGTGTGGCCTTAAAATTAGCACTATTACCTCGGAGCTGAAAACAATCTTCCATTACGTGGCCACGTTTATTACAATGTGCGCATCGTAACGATGTTTTCTGTTTATATGTTAGGCGGGGAGGAGCGATCGGAGCTAAGTGTGTCGAATAAGGAGTCTGAGAGTGAGGCATCTGTGGCATCTGAGACGGCTGGGGTTGTGGTGACGTCACTGAGGGCTGCGCCAGTAAGGGGCCCGTAGCCTGGGGACAGAGCTTGTTTGTGTATTCCACCATATCGAAGGGTGGTTCATACTGTACTTCCTGTGCCCGGCTATATAAGGGAACACGGACGGAAAGAAGAAAACTTATTAGTTCTATCAATGTTTCCACATTGTCCGGTGGCATATCACCCCGTGAGTTGTACCAGCCTGATGACCGGAAGGTCGCTTGCATGTCCTGGCGAACCTCGCCCGCGATGTCAACAGCGTCAACGGGTGTTTCGTTTCGTATACCTGGAATACAGCGATCCAACCATCTGAAGATCCATTGCAGTTGGCCCAGCTGTGACCTACCCCCAAAAATCCCAATTAGCGTTCGCTTGAACTTTTCATAGTCAGGGCTTTGTAAACCAAACGCATTTAAACGACTGCCTGCATAGGAACCCTGCGTTATATGGGAACGTACATATGCTTTCTTTTCTTCGTCAGTCGTTATGTGACTATTGCGCATGCTATCTTCACATGCACGAATAAAATGTGCGACCCTATAATCGTCTTGTCCCGTGAAATTTCGAACATAATCACCGCGCTGCATGATATTAATAACATTATCAGCTTTAGGTGTGGTAGTAGTACTGGTGTGAGGTTTAGAAGATGCCATTTTAGTGTTAGTATTAAGCAAATTAGTATTCTTACTCTTAACAGAAGGCTGGGTTAATAAGGTTGTTACCGATTTAGCAACAGACACACTATCACCTGTAACAGGGGTAACTGCTTTAGTATACTTAGGTGAGGTACTATAGTGATTACCAGACCGTAGGGTACGACGGTTTAAGTCGTCAAATGATTCGTCTATAAATTTCTCACTACTTCCTACCTACTCATTTAACTGTGTTCCATACTCAAAATCTATGTCAGTCTGGGCTTGATCATCGATGAGTTGGTTATCAGCAAACAGTTGCGCTAGGCGTTCGATTTCATCTACATTAGACATGGGAAACTTAGAAATTATCTATTAACCCCCTTGGGTCAATGAATACTTAACAGTAAGTAGATCACTTGCCTCTCATTTACAAGACAAATGAATATGTTTTGTAGTTAATTATTAAACTATCAATAAGTAGACAGACACTTACAAACTACTGTAAATTATAGGATTTCAATACATTAATCTTACATTCGACACTTTATCATTGAAATAATCCTATCTGACGAACCTATCGTTGTGAAGATATCTCTCGAACGTGTTCATGTGTGTAGAACTATGTAATTTAAATACCTATTTATACAGAGTAGTACGTCTGTATAGAAAATGTGATCCTTCAAGAGTTCTGAGTGGAGCGGTGGGTGGAGTGAGGGTGGGGCCTCTTCCTAGGATGCTTGCGCTGCTGCTGGTTTCCTTGGCAACGAGAAGACGCTTCTGCTTTGGTAAGAGACGAGTCCACTTGAAATACCTGTAGGTGAGTTCCTCCTCCGGCGATCAGAAAACTGATGATTGGTTATCACACTGGTCGTGCTGGTTCGCTGGCGAAAACTGCCGTGTGCCAATTCTTCACAGTCCACGTATATATGGAGATCTGTATGATGACACTGGAATTCGTAATTCGCGCTGACAACACAACAATACTGCTCAGCTGCTAGTGAAATACCAATTGAATTCCAGGTTACGAAACTGTTGTTCAACACTGCAACACTGTAATGTCTAGGGAATGCTGAGTGGAGTCTATCTCAACCGGCTCAATCTGGATATGTACCAACAGGCTGTAATATATGTATATTACGAATTCTGCACGTATTTGTATGTGACAGAGATAAGGAGCGCTCACTACATATCGTCTCAATACGGGATATAGTTTTAAACACTCGGATTATGTAACGCGTCACTGCTGTGTGGTTTCTTGTTTTTCACAAAACACAGACGGATGATACGACTACCAGTTTGAAGAATCCGTACACACCGCTTGCCACCTATATGAATCGGCTGCTTGTCCAATTAACCAGTCCGTTCACATATATTTATATTTGGGTTTTAAGTAA
>NW_024741397.1:0-13886 GCF_018991925.1 Homarus americanus
CCTCGGGTGTGCCGCGTTGATATTATAACCCAATGAATTTACCCACGAACTAGCAAACCAAGACCTTACCTTAGTGTGTAATTTAGGATTAAAATATGTGTTTATACGGCATGAGTGACAATATACCGAAAAGTGTTCAGGTGAGAACCGTAAGAAATAAAAGTAAAAATTAAAGATTGGAAACTGTAGGCCTGTGCAGTGACGAGTGGCAGGGCACTGCCCTCAGTACCCTCCGTTCTACCGTCACCTCAGGTCAGTGTCCTAGCGGGCTATATCCCGCCCTATAATTAAGGCTTATATAGAAGTTATTACCGTTTAAAGCTTTGCCTGATATATCAGTGTAATAGTAATGTGTTTGGGGGTGTGATAACCACCCATCAGGCATTATTTCTCAGTACCCTCCGTTCTACCGTCACCTCAGGTTCCATGCGGTCGGAGTGCCTTGCTGCCCGGCAGCCATTATCCCTATGAGCGTCCCACCAGGTGGTGACTACTCCCAGCTATGCCAATCCACTGTGAACCTGCGGATTTCCAGCACACCACTCCAAATGAGTAGAACAAATAAGGAGACCGTGAGAAACTCTGCGGTCGTCACTTGGAGCGACCTATAACACTAGGCTGCATTTGAAAAAAAAAATTCATGAGGTGCGGGGTTTCTTAGCTGATTCTTTATGTATTTTGCGTGCTGATTCCAAAAATGCCATTCATTTTACCCAATCAGGTCAGATTTTTATGCTATGGGAATTAGGAAAAAATCGAAATTCTTAAATATAATGTCAAAATTTTTATGCAAAATATATCATAAGAAATGTAACCACAACACATAGGACCAAAATATGTCAACGACATAGATGCCTTTACAGTTAGACATGCATAAATGGCTGTCGCAGAGAATTTCTTTGGTGGTTGGTGTCTGGGGCGTCCCGTTTCAGACACCAACAATAGTCGGCGAGCATGTTGATATCCCAGCGACCCTGGTACCGCTCCTCCATTACACGGATATCTTGATGGAAGCGTTCTCCTTGTTCCTCTCTCACATCACCACAGTTCTCTGGAAAGTAGTCCAAGTGGGAGCTGAGGAAGTGCATCTTGATGGACATGCGTGCACCAAGAACTTTGTAGCTCAGAAGTAGGTCCTCAACAACTCGTTCATACTCTGGACTTCTGTAGTTGCCAAGAAAATTGGAGACAATAGACTTAAAGGCATGCCAGGCTTTCTTCTCATTTACATCCATGCTGCAATCAAACTTGGGATCTTTGAAAAGCTCTCTGATCTGAGGGCCATCAAAAATTCCTGCATTCAGCTTTGCCTCACTGACTTTTGGAAATTTTTCTTTCAGAAAATTGAAAGCCTGGCTTTTTTTGTCCAGTGCCTTTACAAAGTTTTTGAACAGACCGAGCTTGATGTGCAGTGGCGGAAGAAGAATGTTCTGCGGATTCACCAGAGCATGGGCAACAACATTGTGAGAACCTGGAGTAAGTCCACTTCTTGCAGGCCAGTCACATTGCATGTAGTGCTGCTTGTCTGCTCGACTATCCCACAGACAGAGGAAACATGCCATGTACCACCAGATGAAAAAGAAATTTAATTGTGAAAAAATATATGTAAAAAAACACGGACATATACTCTTTTCCTTTGCGTCACGGCGGACATTTAAATGGCCGGCGAGCACGTGGGTGTATTTAAATGCATCGTAAGGGCATTAAAACTGACCGAAATCTTTTCTGTGAGGCTTGCCAATGTCTCGGATGATTTTTTTAATGAACGAATATGAGGACCCCATTTTGAGCGAAAAATGCCAATATTTTACCTGAATCTCCGCTTAAAATGCTATAGCACAAAATTCTGACCTGATTGAGCAAAATGGATAAAATTTTTGAGATCAGCATGCAAAATACACCCAGAAAAGCTTAATAATACACCAACCTCAAAAACTATGCAGGGCAGTGTAATACCAGGCGTAGAAATAGTACTGGTATGTCTCTGGGTGAAGCCCTCGTCTTTACCCACCGAGGGCGGTGTGCGAACGAGGTGCCTGTTGTGTATACCTAAAAGTCACAAGGAGTCCCATACCTGCAGGTATGGAGTGTAACAGGTGTGTTGAGATGGTGCTACTATGTATGATAACCGACAGTGCTATATTCCATACAGGTGGAGCAGTCTGATGTGTTAAGGGATAGTGTAAGAAGGAATGACCGACGTAAGGAGGTCACAGATTGTTGTGCAATAAGTATGTGGATGACACGCCATTAATGTAAGACGTCTGGTGCCCATCTGGGTAACCAACATTTTCGTTGTTCTTCTGAGGAAGACCCATTCAATTGTATGTTTTTTACCAGTATGCTTTGTAAGGAGTAAATTAATTAAGACATGTTATGGTTTCACCCTTCTTTCCCCTTATCGATCTGGTCAATGGAAAGCCTAACCCAATGCCTGGTCCACTCTGCACGCTACCTAACGAGCTACATGCTGTCCAGAGGGGGTCTGGTGGCAGCTACCCTTAGAAGTTAAGATTAGAGTTAAGTATTCCCCCTTAGAATTAGTGACCCCCAGTCTGGCAGTATACCTGCTTGGAAAGTGCTTCCTTTACAATTCTAACTGATCTCTCAGCTGCACCATTAGAGGCAGGATGATAGGGTGGGGTCAGTACATGCTTTACACCGTTGAGTCTCATGAAGTTTTTAAACTCTGATGATTGGAATAGAGGACCATTGTCAGAAACTACCTCTTCTGGTATTCCATGTTCGGCAAATATTAATCTTAATTCATCAATGGTGCTACCAGCATTAGTACTGTACATGTGCTTAACATCAATCCACTTTGAATGAATATCAATTAATACAAGAAATTTGTCGGTTCCCTCATCACAAAAGTCAATGTGTACTCTTTGGAAGGGACGGGTAGGCCATTTTCAAAGGTGTGCTGGGTGTCATACTCCTAACATTCTGACAAATAGACGTACCATCATTTCTATTTCACCATCCAGTTTAGGCCACCACACAAAACTTCTGGCCAGTGCTTTCATAGCACATATACCTGGGTGTTCAAAATGCAGCTCATTCAAAATTTGCCCTCTAAAACACTGTGGAATTAACACTCTCATACCCCACAACACACATCCCTGTTCTACTGATAATTGACATCTCCTTAAATGATACGGTTGAAAGTCTAAGGAAGGACAAATCTCTGGCCATCCATTTAGTGTATACTCCAGGACTCTTCCTAATACAACATCTCTCCTAGTTTCATGAGCAATCATTCCGGAGGTGACTGTAAAGTCTTCTGCTATCATGGTTACAGCATAAACCTTAGGCTCTACTCCATCATTTGCTCCACTACATGGCAACCTTGACAAAGCATCTGTATTGGAATGATCATCTGAACGTCTGTACTGTATCTCATAGTCATATGCCGACAATATCAAAGCCCATCTCTGCATTCTTGCTGCAGTAAGTGTAGGAACAGGTGATTTAGGACCCAAAATTGCCAAGAGAGGCTTGTGATCAGTTATTAAAACAAAATTCATCCCATATAGATACTGGTGAAATTTCTTTACTCCAAATGTGATAGACAAAGCCTCTTTCTCTATTTGTGCATAATTTTTCTCGCTTTGGGTAAGAGTTCTCGAGGCATATGCAATGGGTCTTTCGTCACCGTTATCCATTATGTGACTTATGACAGCACCTAATCCATAGCCCGATGCACCACAAGCAAGCTATATTGTTCTGCTGGTATCATAGTGGACCAAAACATAAGTACTAGACAGAGCAGCTTTACAATCTTCAAATGACTTCTGAGTTGCACTGTTCCATTTCCATGGAATCCCTTCCTTTAATAGTTTATGCAGAGGAGCTAAAACTGATGAAAGTCCACTCAAGAACCTTGAATAATACTGTATCATACATAGGAAAGCTTTCAATTCACTGACATTTTTTGGAGCAGGTAAATTTACTATGGTTCCTACTTTATCTTCTACAGGTATTAGCCCTTCTGCATTCACTTTGTAGCCAAGATCAGTTACTTCTTTAGCTAGGAATGAACATTTGCTCTTGTTGAGCCTGACATTGTGTGCCAGCAATCTTTCAAATACTATGTCTAGGGTTTTCACATGATTTTGGATGTCACTTGCCGCCGCCATCTGGCCACAGCCCAACTGGCCGCGGGAAACTCGCCGCGGCCGACTGGCCGGCATATGGAACTTTTTGTTGACAAAATTGATGAAAGTGTGATAAAAAAAAGAGGATTAAAATTTCTTTATGAAGTACTTTATTCGAATAAAATAATAAAAGATACATATGCAGAAATCTATGAAAAGTTATGTTGTTAGTAAAATTATTCTTGGTAAAAAATAAGCATGCTAAAATGTCTTGAGAGCGCAAAATTAGGCGTTTGCAGTTTACCCCCAGTCCGCGGCGGCCAGTCGGCCGCGGCGAGTTTCCCGCGGCCATTTGGGCTGCGGCCAGATGGCGGCGGCCAGTTGTCCCATTCCCACAATAAGGACTGCATCCTGAAAACATAACCACATTAGGAAGACCCACAAGAATTTTGTCCATGATGCACTGAAATAACTTCGGTGCACTTTTAACTCCATAAGGCAACCTTTTGAACTTATACAATCCTTTATGAGTTGTGATGGTAAGGTACTGTTGACTTTCAGCATCAACAGAGACCTAAGCATATGCTTGGGACAAGTCTAACTTAGTGAAAATGGTTCCACCTGTTAGTGCAGCCAACAAATCTTGAGATGTGGGTAAGGGATATTGCTCATCCTCAACATCTTGATTAATGGTAGCTTTATAATCACCACATAGTCTAACCGATTTATCAGCTTTAGGTACAATTACTAATGGAGCAGACCAATTGCTCCTGGCGGTTTTCACAATAATTCCCTCACTCACAAGTCTGTCTAATTCCTTCTCAACCTCACCTTTCAATGCATAAGGAACAGGTCTGGACTTAGCATATATGGGTGATATGAGCTTCATAACCCTTTCTACCATCCTGTCCCTTTACAAATAAAATCTTGTATTTTTCAAGCAATTTCTCAAGACCTGGAATACTGTTACACATTCTAACACTAAATATCTCCTTCCAGTCCATCTCAAGTTCACACAACCAGTTCTTACCTAACACAGTTGGTCTATCAGGGCCGGATTAAGCTTAATAGGGGCCTGAGGCACAGATCAACTTGGGGCCCCCTACCCTCAGGGTATATATAAATAGCAAGAACAAAATATACCCAAATTTATCAATGATTTCATCAATATTAAGCTTCGGGAAAATAACACATGTTCGAGAATGTTTGGATTTGGGGGCCCCTAAGAGTCGGGTGCCTGAGGCCAGTGCCTCAAGTGTCTCATGGTTAATCCGGCACTGGGTCTATTCACATAACTAGCTATAATTAATGGCAACTTTAAATTCTGATTTTTGTACTTTACCTCACACTCTAATTTACCTTCTGTGTTCAAAATCTCTCCAGTATAAGTTCTCAACTTGACACCTGAGTCTTCTAAAGGCACATGCGCAAATAGTTTCTCATACATATCTTTGCTCATTATGGAGAAATCAGCTCCAGTATCCATTTCCATGGTTACAGGTGTGTCATTAATACACAAGTCTACATTATACCTATGTTTAACTTTCTCTTCACGACTGGTGTAAATAGTAAACACATGGGCACTCTCATCATTATCAGATCCAAAATTACTAACACTCTCATGAATACTGTTTTTCATTTCCTTCTCTCCACCTTCAACGGCATATACTCTGCCGTTATCACTTCTACAGGCAGGAGCAATATGTCCAATACGTTGACAAATGTAACATTTTGAATTCTTGAACTTACACTGAAAGCTTTCATGTTTCTCTCGGCACCTCTTACATTTTAAATCAGCATGTGTTCCTTGTTTTGTGGTATACTTATTCCTTTTAGCTACAGTTACTTTACACACTGAGCCACTACTGCCAACTGTTTCACTATCAGCATTGGGAACAAATTCTCTGGTGTTTTTCTCGGCCAATTCCATGCTTGTAGCTACCTGACATGCACTTTCAAAAGTTAAGTTAGTGGTGTTCATTAACTTATTCTGTATTTTTTCATAATTCAGGCCTATTACAAACCTGTCTCTTAGAGCTCGGTTCAAGAACTGTCCAAAGTTACAGTGAATGGATGACTTCTTCAAAGCTACTATATAATTACTTACTGATTCATCATTACCTCTAACTCTGGTGCCGAATCTGTAACTTTCAGCGATCTCAAGTGGAGCAGGATCAAAATGTTGCTTCAGAATCTTGGTAATCTGAATCAGTGAGGAGTCCTTGGGTTTGTCTGGAGTAAGCAGATTGACCAGAGTAGAATAAACATTAGTTCCTACCTCTGTCAAAAAGATTGCCTTCCTTTTCTCTTCAAGGGCCTTTCTCTTCTGAGCATCACCACCATCGTCCATTAATTCATTTGCCAGAAAGAAGAAGTCCATTCTTTCACAATATGATGTGAAATCTTCCTTATCTGCATCATACTCCCCCAATGTATCCACTGACTCCAGCCATGGTTGCTCTCTTCACTTAAATTCTCTAGGTTCAGAGTAGCCTTCCCTTCAGTGGTCACTATCTTCTCTTCAAGGACTTCACCAACACTTGGTGAATCCCATCCTCGTCACCAGCGTAGTATCATGCGTTATTTAATGGGAGAATGACAAATCACATGGTCTGTCTGGCTGGGGCGTTTATTCTCTCTTATTGGTTACAACGTGCCTAACACATTTCGTGTTTACACAAGCCTAAACACTTTCTGACTTTGGTAAGAAGTAACATAATATATAATGTATATATAATCAATAAAGGCAGCATATAAACATACATATATAACACCATAGAGAAGATTTGACTAATGAAGATCTGATGATGCTGGAACAAGAGCGAGCTGCAGGACAAGAAGAGGATATAGAATCTCCACTCACCCCACTTCAGTTGACAACAAAGGATATGTCTAAAGCATTTGCACTAATACAGGAAGGTCTGCAAATCCTTGCTGATAATGACCCTAACTGTGAAAGGAACATCAAGATTGCAAGAGCATTTAACAATGCTCTCAGTTCCTACACTGAGCTGTACAAGGAGAAGGTGCACCGTAAACTTCAAACAACTTTGGATGAGATATTCAGAGAAAAGCTGAAAGCAGATGATGAAGCAGTTGATGATTTACAGGGCAATAACTTCCTTTGTACTGTATTGTATGTGTTTATAAATGTTTATTTTCATTCATAAAAGTCCTTGAATTACGTTTTTGGGGCTTAAAAAAATTCCGTAGGAACACATCTCCAGTTTTATAATGGAAGTCAATGGGAAAATAGGTTTCGTGTTTCGGAATTTCGCGATACGGTAAATTTTCCAGGGATGGAACCGACCGCTGCGGTGCTTTTGTGAAGATTAGTAGGGTCGTTACCTATTCGCGACCTCTGTGGACTTGATCTCACCCTCCTCTGTATATATATATATAATTTGTTCTGCACTTCTACTTAGTTTGTACTCACCCCTGAAGATGTGAATTACACGAAAGAGCTTGGGAACTTCGTGTTTTCTTTTTCCTTGGGGCTATCAGCATATACCTGGATCACGCGCACCTACTGTGATTTATTTGCATATATATATATATATATATATATATATATATATATATATATATATATATATATATATATATATATATATATATATATATATATATATATATATGTAATATTCAGAAATTTCAGAGTAATTTCAAATGCCCCGCCATGAGTGATACTGAGCGTTCAAGGTCATCTGAGGGGAGGGAGCGCTGCCTGCTCGTAGCGAGAGACTGCGGAACTAGGCCTATATGATATTAAATGTGATTTACCGAATTAATAATGATGCGATTCATGAAGTTAAGGGACTATTATTGAATTTGAAATTATTATAGATCGTTTAGCAGTCTGAATAATGTTACGGGTGTCCCAAGGAGTTATTAGTTAGGCGGAAAATATATCACGTAGGCCCAAGCTAGCGCCTTGGGGAGACGCGACGCTGGCTAGGCCCAGTCCCGGAGAGCATTCACACAGACAAGACGTTCCGCGCGTCCATCAGAAATAGTCACGTGGCCTAGTCACCTGTGCTGCGCTATTGCAGTATAACAAGGTTTCCGTCAGAACCCACTTGACTGGAGTTGACCGGAGTTGACTGCGAGAGATTGACTGCCGTTGATGATTGAGGGTGGCGATTGTCGCCATTGGACCGATCAGTGTAGGCCTGTCACTGTTTAGCGGGGTAGCAAAGGATCTCTTGAGTGAACGAGTGCTCCCGACAACTAACACGACACGGGACCAGCATCAGCAGTGGGTGATCAATTCTTACCACTCCGGTGCACAACCCACTCAGTCACCGCGAGAAGGCTAAACTAGGTGCCGTGGAAAGTAGGTGGAATGCGGATCTCGAGCAGTTTAACTTTACTATAGAGTACAAGCCGGGGAAGAACAACATTGTGGCGGATACTCTATCTAGAATCCCGGCGGAACAGGAGGAGGATAGTGAAGAAGAGTATACAGCGATGCATGTACTAGAGGAGAACGGGGCAGGAAGGAAGGAACTGTGGACGATGGATGGGCTGCGTAAGGAGCAAGAAGGCATGGACTATATGACAAAACTGCGAAGATGGTTGGTGGGAGAGCTGCCAGAGGATGAGGTACAGGTAGAGCTCCAAAATGATGATTTCCGCAAGATGTACCGAGCTAGGAAATCCCTGATCGTAAGAGAAGATGTTGTCTGGCATAGAAGACCCGAAGGGAAGAATCTATGGAGGGAGGTGCCAGTGTTAACTCCAAACTTGCAGGAGGCTTTGACTAGAGCCTGCCACGACGAGTTTGGCCATCAGGGGCGAGATCGCACCCTGTCGCTGGTGCAGGAGCGAGGGTTCTGGTCAGGCATGGGAGAAACAGTGCGAGACTACATAGCCAGCTGCGAGAGGTGTGGAGTAGCAAAAGATGAAGTGCCGAAACCCCAACTGCATTTAGGGACGATTGAAGCTGCCAAACCATTAGAGACACTGGCCGCAGATTTCACCTTGCTGGACAAGCGGCAAGGATTGGAGAATGTCCTGATAATGGTTGACATATACAGTCGTTACACTTGGGCCTTTCCCACCAAAGACCAGAAAGCCTCGACGATTGCAAAGATCCTGGTGAATCGAATCTTCCTGGCAGTGGGTGCACCTGAGCGACTGTTGACCGATCAGGGAAGGAATTTTGGCAGTGCCTTGGTCCGACAAACTTGTGCCACCTTTGGGGTGAAGAAAATAAGGACGTCAGCATATCACCCACAGGGAAATGGTATGGTGGAACGGTTCAATCGAACCCTGCACGGTCTGCTGGCCACCCTCGAGGCAGAGGAAAAGAATAGGTGGCCAGAGCATCTGCCGGCAGTGGTGTCACAATATAACGCGACTCCGCATGCCACGACAGGGTTTTCCCCATTCCTGTTGTTTTACGGGAGAGAACCAAACCTGCCGTTTGACCTCAGGCCGGAAGTAGACCCAGAGCCGGTAGATGAGTGGGTGATGGTGATTAGAGACCGGCAACGAAGATTGCAGGAAGCAGTGGAGATCAATGTTCGGAGACGTAAGGAAATAAATAGAAGAACAAGAGAAGAGAAAGCCCACGAGAGTAGCTGGGAAGTGGGCCAGGAGGTTTTGCTGAGGAACAATGTAAAAATAGGCCGGTGTAAGCTGCAAAACCATTGGTTTGATACGAGATGGCACATTGTTGAGGTCCTAAATCCAAGGGCCGGTTTATATCGCATTGAGCCCAGTGGGGAGAAGACCTGGAAGCGAGAGTGGAAAACCGGAGCAACTTGAAGGCTGCTCCAACCCTAAGGCATCCGGGAGACCCAGCGATGGATGAATCTGAGGAGGAAGACGAGGAGCCCCCACTCCAGATGAGCAGGATGAAGAGAAGTAGTTCGGAGAGGTCGATCGAGCCTGCAACTGAAAGACGAAGCCGACAAATTACAGTTTAGGTTGCAGGGTAATGAGAAGGGGCAGGTCATCAGAGGGGATTGGAGAGATGGTTAGGTCAGAGATGTGCGTTGAGTAGTGGTTGCTGTAGTGGTTGCTGTCATGAGCGGGATTGAGTTGCTGTCATGAGCGGGATTGAGAGTACGGTTGTAATGTCCAGGGCCTCACTAAGATGGACTGGTACATTGTCAGAGGGTTGGTCTGCCGGCATGAGGTTCGGAGACGTGGACTGAGTATTGTTTTGACACTGGTTCCTCTTAGCTCAAGGGCCAGGCAAAAGGAGAGAATGTTGGAGATGGACTGAGTATTTTTTTGACACTGGTTCCTCTTAGTTCAAGGGCCAGGCAAAAGGAGAGCATGCTTGTTTTGGACTGTGTATTTTTTTGACACTGGTTCCTCTTTGTTCAAGGGCCAGGCCAAAGGAGAGCATGTTTGTTTTGGGCTGGTATTAATTTTGACATTGGTTCTCTAGTTAAGGGCCAGGCAAAAGGGGAGCGTGATGTTCTGGTTGGATTGAGTTGGGCTAGGAAGAAATGGAGTTGCTAGCTGCGAGTGGAATAGTACAGAGTTGAAGGTGGGTTCTAAGTTGTTCTCTCAGCACATGAGGGCAGTGCTGTCTTTTTTTAGGGGGGTCGAGTGTTAGCGGGAGAGAAAAGGAGAGAAGAGAAGACGGGAATGCTGCATTTAGCAAAAGGGGTGAGGTGCAGTCCTTAGAACAAAATTTTAGGGGGGTCGTATGCATGTTTTCTCAGCACATGAGGACAGTGTCTTTTTTTTAGGGGGGTCGATTGTAATATTCAGAAATTTCAGAGTAATTTCAAATGCCCCGCCATGAGTGATACTGAGCGTTCAAGGTCATCTGAGGGGAGGGAGCGCTGCCTGCTCGTAGCGAGACTGCGGAACTAGGCCTATATGATATTAAATGTGATTTACCGAATTAATAATGATGCGATTCATGAAGTTAAGGGACTATTATTGAATTTGAAATTATTATAGATCGTTTAGCAGTCTGAATAATGTTACGGGTGTCCCAAGGAGTTATTAGTTAGGCGGAAAATATATCACGTAGGCCCAAGCTAGCGCCTTGGGAGACGCGACGCTGGCTAGGCCAGTCCCGGAGAGCATTCACACAGACAAGACGTTCCGCGCGTCCATCAGAAATAGTCACGTGGCCTAGTCACCTGTGCTGCGCTATTGCAGTATAACAAGGTTTCCGTCAGAACCCACTTGATTGGAGTTGACCGGAGTTGACTGCGAGAGATTGACTGCTGCCGTTGATGATTGAGGGTGGCGATTGTCGCCATTGGACCGATCAGTGTAGGCCTGTCACTGTTTAGCGGGGTAGCAAAGGATCTCTTGAGTGAACGAGTGCTCCCGACAACATGACACGACACGGACCAGCATCAGCAGTGGGTGATCAGTTCTTACCACTCCGGTGCACAACCCCACATGTCCCGAGCAGCTAGTGAAACCCTCTTGCTAACGGGAAGCTAAAGTTTCTCTCAACTGCGCAAGGTCTGATTGGCTCACTCTCTTCCTGCCCATGGACGCACTGGGAGTACACTGAGGCTATCTGAGTATATTAATGGTCACACACTGAGACCGTGAGTCTAGGACTCTAGGAGATACCTAGAGGAACATTTTATCTTCCTTATTACGGGTGTAGTTAACACCATTCCTCAGACTGATATTATCTTGACGTGTGTAGTTTAATATTTCTTAAATAATTTCGATAGTAGTGTTTTTTTGAATGTTTGTGCCATTAAGTGGAACCAGAGTGATACTGTGATTTGATTCTTTTAATGCCTCTAATTGTTCTTCATAATTCTGATCTCAGGTATAACCTTGTTCCCCAGAGTAGTGGTTAGGTTAGGCTAGGAAGTGTACATCTGTTGAGGTGCTATAATTTTGTTGAGTGCCCTTAAGGCCTATTCAGTGTAGAGTATTTAATTCCTTAAATTTTATTACCATTTCCTCAGTGACTGATATAATTTTGTTGAGTGCCCTTAAGGCCTATTCATTGTAGAGTATTTAATTCCTTAAATTTTATTACCATTTTCTCAGTGACTGATATTATCTTGCTGAAAGCCCTTAAGGCCTATTCATTGTGGAGTATTTAATTTCTTATTTTTTAGTACCATTTCCTAAGTGACTGATATTATTTTGGGAAAGCCTTAAGGCCTGTTCATATGTGCAATTAACATTTCTTAATACTTTAAATTTATTGTTGCCTGTGTTTCTAATAATTTCTATGTCATGTATAACTTTTATTCCCCAGAGTAGTGGTTAAAGTTTAAGTTAAGAGGTGCGCATATTGGTGTACCATTATTTGATTGTGTTTGTAGTGTTGGAGGGAATATAAGTGTCTAAATTTTACAGTGTGTCTCATTCATCCCAGTCACAGACGCTATCCTTCCACGGGTCACGGACAGTTCATTTTGTGTAGTAGATTTAAGTGTTCTTGTGCTGGTTCGGGATTTTTCTCAAAGGGGCACTTCCACTGCCTTTACCATCTATTAAATTTTAATAAACCCCAAGTCAAGGGAGAAATTAAAGTCCAGCAAATTCCGACCGGTTACATATATATATGCAAGTAAATCACTGTAGGTGCGCGTGATCTAGGTATATGCTGATAACCACAAGGAAAGAAGAAAACACGAAGTTCCCTTCGTGTTATCTTCTTTCCTTGTGGTTATCAACATATATATATATATATATATATATATATATATATATATATATATATATATATATATATATATATATATATATATATATATATATATGTATATATATATATATACATATATATCAGTAACTGAGAAATGGTATTAACTACACCCAAATATATTCACTATTATTAATATGTTACTGGGTCCACCAATACTCGTGAACCATGCTCCACCCAACTCAACATACACCTGTAATAAGGGAGATAAAATGTTCCTCTAGGCATCTCCTAGAGTCCTAGACTCATGGTCTCAGTGTGTGACCATTAATTTACTCAGATAGCCTCAGTGTACTCCCAGTGCGTCCATAAAGCGGAAGGGAGTGAGCCAATCAGACCTTGTGCAGTTGAGAGAAGCTTTAGCTTCCCGTTAGCAAGAGGGTTTCACTAAGCTGCTCGAGACATGTGGTGTTGTGAGCCGAGGTAGAGGAGAGCTGCTGACCCAACGATCGTCCCGTCGTCAGCTGGGAACACAGACTGCTAGATTCCCTCAAGAGATCCTTTGATACCCCGCTAAACAGTGACAGGCCTACACTGATCGGTCCAATGGCGACAATCGCCACCCTCAATCATCAATGGCAGTCTCAAACGGCAGTCAATCTCTCGCAGTCAAACTCCGGTCAACTCCGGTCAAGTGGGTTCTGACGGAAACCCTGAAATGAACTCACTGTTAGCTCTAGTTTACTTTACCACTGCCCTATCTAACCCTGTCTGAGATCGAATGAGACTTACTTGTTATACTGTAATAGCGCAGCACAGGTGACTAGGCCACGTGACTATTTCTGTGACGGACGCGCAGGGACGTCTTGTTTGTCTGAATGCTCCCCGTGACTGAGGACCAGCCAGCGTCGCGTCTCCTCTCAAGGCGTTAGCTTAGGCCTACGTGACATATTTTCCGCCTAACTAATAACTCCTTGGGACACCCGTGACATTATTCAGACTGATAAACGATCTACAATAATTTCAAATTCAATAATAGTCCCTTAACTTCATGAATCGCATCATTATTAATTCGGCAAATTACATTTAATATCATATAGGCCTAGTTCCACAACCTCCCACTATGTGCGGGGAGCGCTCTCTTCCCTCAGACGACCTTGAACGCTCAGTATCGCTAATGGCGGGGCATT